>NC_079148.1:117072325-117179952 GCF_945859685.1 Eupeodes corollae
AAAAACCTCATAAAATTACTATTTTCAGAATTGTTCCGTTTGATTCATTTTCAACATTTAATTTGAATTCCCGAACAAATTATGGTGAAATTCGTATGCAATAAAATTATTTATGTAAATGAAACTCCTTTCGTTTTAAACTATTCTCGTATTAATGTTTAACTAAGTTGGGTATTACAATATTTTTCTTCATCCGTTCTATTTCACTTCAGGAACCAGAAGTTCGAAAGAATTAAATATTATAATTCCGTTTACGAAAAAAAAAATAAACCCAAAGTTTCCCTGAAATAATACCATATCAAAGGTACATACTTTTGCATTAATATTGAATTTCAAGAAATCAAGAATAAACATACCCATAGTAAATTGTTAGTTTCAATGAATTTTCGGGTAAAAGACTTAGGGTTGATTTGGTTTAATAAGAGCTTAAAGAAAATACTATCATAGAACCTATTTTCTCATCTCCTTAAACAAACATTTATATGTAGAACATATATATACGAGTATATAGAAAAAAAAGGTCAGTAAAAGGAGCACATAGGTAAAGGCATAGAGAACCTACAATAATAAATTCATTTCAATGGTCTTGTAGGTTCTTTATATATTATATACCTTTACATCCCGACCAACAACAACAACAACAACAACGAGAACAAGAACAACCTACTAAAGTTCTGATGAACTAGGTCAAGAGTAAAAATGGAGTGCTTTAAGGTAATGGCTGGTCAGAGAGACTAAAAGGTGGAATTATCACGAAGGAATAGTTCCTTGAGTTGGATTTTATTTATTTGAACGACGAGTCTGCTAGATCTATCTATATACGTACGTATTTCTATTTGTATATTATGTAAGGTATCCTTGCAGGTTTTTCTTGAACTCTATACATAAATGTTGAGGGTAAAGTTTTTCCTAAAGTTTGATGTGACCATTAATTGAAGTGGTGATGTGTTGTTTAAATGTCTGTATATAGTTATTTATAAGAGTTCATGAAAGCAACACACTACAACAACAACACCAAACATATACACATATAGAATATTGTTACTAAAGGAATTTATTTAAAGCTTAAGGGTTCTTCTGCGTGACGTAATATATATATATGAGAGAAGAAAATACTTTCGAACTCGCATGCTATATTAAATTGAAATAGAAAAGCACATTCACTTACCCAAAGTTATTTTAACTTTCTTAATTTAGATTTGGCTTTAGGGCTAAGGGTTAGATACTTTAAGAGTTATCGCATCTAAATACTTAAGATTGAATCTCTTTTGTACTCGCATATAGGAAACTCGTATAATAGGAAATATGTTGTTGTTTACAAAAGTTTTATCGTGATTTTTATGGACAAAATAAGTGTTAAAACTATATAAATAAAAAAAGTAGATTTAATTAAGTGGCTTATGAAAATTGGTCTGTGTAGAAAGGGTATTTAGTTAAATTGTGTTTGGGTTTTTGCGAAAAAATGAAATCTTTTTAGAATGCAATCTTTAGGAATCATTTATTCGAATGAATTGTGTTCATTGAATTCAATTTTTAAATGTAAATGATCTCAAAACTTAAATAACTTTTCATTCGTCTTTAAATAGATTGCAATCATTTCTTCTCAATTTTTCTGAGATCATTTGATTGAGTTCTTTTCACGTACGTCTAATAGTGTTTGCTTTCTATGCATTCGTTCATCACCCTTCAATGCAAATATGAGCTTGTGAGATGGGAATATTAAATAAGAAACTAATAAAGAAAGAATATATGAAGATTACAATCAATTGATTGTGGTTAAGTGAATATGGAGATAAAATATGATATTTATTAATTTTAAATAAAAGAAGTGGCAACTGCATACTTTAAAGTGGAGAACCAAGATAGCTTCCTTGCGGGACACCCAACGTAATACATATCGGTGCAGAAATAATGTTATTTATCTTGGTCCTCTTCTTTTTTTGTTGTTTATAAACGACATTCATGATATATTTTTAAATTGAAAGTGCTTGATGTACGTAGATAATCTAAAAGTATTTCGTTGCATAAAATCTGAACATGATTGTTTTCTTCTGCAAAGAGATCTTGATCTTTAAGTATGAATTTAACCTTTCAAGTGCATTCAGGACTAAATTACTAGAAATAGTGGATCTACCAGCTACAACGATGTTGGTATGATGAAATCATTGCTATAAGAAAAGGAGTTAATTTGTCATAGACTAACTTTTCAAAAAAATTTGGGAATCGTAACAATTTTCAAAATAAGACAATAGTTTGAAACATTTTGCGTACCTCTTGATAATTATTGATTTTTGAACGTTTCCAAGTGTTTAGAAACCCGCAGTTTGCAAGTAAACGATTAAAAATAATTTGTAAATTAACAACCAACGCATTTGCACACATTCGTAAATTGATTGGTGAAATTCCATCAATATGACCCTTAAGCTAAGACAACGCTTACTCAATCTCAGAAGTGGAAAAACTTAAACTGCCTAAATTTAATTCAAGATTATATTCGCAATAGGTTGCATAGGTTAATGTTGAAATAACGTATTGGTTATACTACGATATTTATAATACTCTAGTCAAAATTTTGCAGTACCAGTGGCGTGAAAGTTAATGATGTGAATATCATTCTAGATGTCTTGAGTTCAATTCCTTCTTGTGCCACCTTAACTTTTTTTTGCATTTGTACTGCTTCTTTCAAGGAATTGAAAAATTCTCCAATAGTAATTCTTGTCACGAAAATTGCTTTCTCAAATTATTAGTTCGGATTCGGCATAAAAATGATGGTCCCCTTCATAGCTAACACGAATCACACACTGGAATGGTTGAGAATTGTAAGTAACTAGGCTCAATTCTTAACTGGCTGTTGCGCCACCTATTTTATTAACTTCCCATAGGAAGTTATTGTAATGGGTCTGATTTGTCCCTCACCTCGAAAATTTTCCGAATACAAAATGATTTTATCTCAAAATCTATTTTGTGCAACGAAAAATAACGTTTTTATCATCTGGTCAAATTTTGAGAAGAATCAAATTGACAGTTTTTTTATAAAAAAATGAAAACCTAAAAAAACATTACTCTAAGTTGGTAAAAATTGAATTTCGACTCAAATATCATTTCAAGACCTTAAAATTATGGCTACAAAAATATTCATTAAAATTTTGAGAAAAATTTAATTGACATTTCTTTTTAAAAAAAATAAAAACTTAAGAGAAAATTCAACAAATATTGATTTTCGACACAAATACCCTTTAAATAATTTAAGATAATGGGGTAAAACTGATTAAAACTTATACAAAATATTGTTGTCAACATTCGGACAAATTTTGAGAAAAATCGACTTGACAGTTTTTTAACAAATAGTAAAAACCTAAACAAAAAAATTAATAAAAGTTCGTAAAAAGTCATTTTCGACTTAAATATCTTTTCAAAACTTTGAGATATTGGCTTTAATTTACTTTTATCTTTCAAAACATATCGTTGTCAACATTCAGTAAAATTTTGAAAAAATCGAATTGACAGATTTTTTTACAAAAAATTAAAAACCGAAAAAAAATGTTGGTAAAAATTGATTTCGATTCCAATATATTTTCAAAACTCTGAGATATTGGCTTTAATTTACTTTTATCTTTCAAAAAATATTGTAAAATTTTGAATTAAAAACATAAAAAAAATTAACAAAAGTTGGTAAAAATTGATTTTCGATTCAAATATCTTTTCAAAAATTAAAAACATTGGCTTCAAACTTATTTTTTGCACAGAAAATATTGTTTTCGATATTCAGTAATTTTTATATAGAAATCCAATATAGTTCGTTTTTCATAAAAAATAAAATCTACAAAAAAGTACGCAAATTTGGTAAAAATTGATACGAGTACATATTGACAAACTTTTAAGCAAGACAAATTGACAGACGTAATGGGAAGTTATCAGTGTGGGTCGCATCCTAGCCTGTTTTTTATTTATGTATTTAAATCAAAAAATGTCTATTAAAAATTAATTTTGAACAAGAATTGTATATTTAAAGTACTGTGAGACAAAATTCTGGTTGGTCCAAATTCTACATTTCACTTTTTGTGAAGGATGACAAGCTATCGCATATTTTTCGAGAAAGATACTTCTTAAAAGACAAACAAGGAATTAGGAAAAGTGTACCTCCACATAAAGTTATAAGTCTACTTTAGACACACAGATAACTAAATTGAGAGTTGAGTATTTAATCCATCTCATATTATGTCTAAGTAAAATCCTAACAACATTATAATAAAATAAGTCTGGATTGAAAGTCCAATCTAAGTCATGATAGCACTAAACTCAAAAACCATTAGGCCAAAAGCTACATCAACTTTGATCTCTCCGATAAAATAATAAAATGTCTTTTATTTTACTTTCAACTAAAATCATATATATCTATTTCCTTACTCCGCCTCTTCTCTTATTTAACATTTAAATTCTGAATGAAATTAAACCACTTTCGGTGACCTCTTTGGTACCAACTACACTCTGTTAATTATTACCAAAAATGTTTCCATCATCAAAAGTACAAAATACATACCTTTACCTACATATTTACATCCTTTCCTATCGTACTCCTCTTCTTGGTTCTGTTAAAATATTGTTATTCAAATTTAATTTTTCATCTTAATTCAATTTTATAAAGTTCACACCTTTTTCAACTTTCACCTTTCGACCAGGCAATTATTAAGTTTTCATAGCAATCTTGTTAGAACCATCACACCATTACCAACACTATGATTTTATCCCTTCTCCCTCCAAACGTCTCCTGCTCGTCATTCCTTCTCATTCTATACGTTCATCGTGTTACCCGTTAAAAGTTGTTTGGTTTTGTATCCTTTGGCCATAATGACAAATATCCTTTTTGTATATACGAGTATCTTAGGAATGCTCTTAAAAGAGGAACTTCTATTATAAATTTACTTAAAATTATTATTTTTTGAAAATTTGAAAACATCATCATAGAAATGCGCGTGATGTTGTTCTCATTCCTAAGCTATGTAGGAGTCTTCATATTCCATTTTCATCATCACCACACCATCGCTTTTTCCATCATCTTCGTCGTTGTCGTCATCATCATCATCGACATCATCAAACATCGTAGAAATATTTATCTATCAGTTTTCATGGACTTTGTACTTTGTTTCATCCAACCTTTTTGTAGAAAAAAAATACAATCCAAAATTTTCTACAAAGAGTTGTTAGATTACACGAGCAGGGCTAGTCTTTGATTAAATGGCGCCCGGGCTGGGATGAACAAATTGTTTTGTTGTATGTACATAACTATCATGAATTACATGAACACTTGCAAGAAGCGTCAAGAATCTTAAATAAAATCCTTAGATCTTCCTTCAGGGATTTGTTGTTCTTCAAACTGTGGAGCCTTCGTACAGACCGTTATTCCAAAACTACCCCTGATGCTCTTCACTAAGAGTACTCTAGTTTTGGAAGGAATGACCTAAATATAGACCAAAGGCGCACCTTCTTTTCATATAAATGAACTTACTGCGAGGGTTGGTTAGGTGAAAAAGGACTCGTCGTGTTGTTCGTTGCTCGTCCCTCTTGCACTTATAACTCAAAACAAAAAACAAACAAAAACGTATAAACAAAAACAACGAGTTTCATATTTCATGAGCTTGATGATTATAGTGACAAAGTTCCATTTCAATTTAATAATATTCACCGTGACACTGACGATGTTTTCCGTCACTATTGCTTCCGACGGCGAAGGACGAATGGATGATGAACAACGCAGGCAGGGAATGTCCTTTCGTCATCGTCGTCGGTCGTCGTTGTCCATGAAAACTTTTCCCATTGAGATTGAAAATGGTAACATATTTTCTTTACTTGTTCCATCTTTTTTATTGGTTCTGTTCTGATGGTGATAGTTGCTTTGGTATCATCATGGCTCGGTCGCGTTTGTTTTTGAGACTCATCGTCGAAATGCTTTCTTTTCTTTCTTTTGCAACCTAACGTCTTTTCGTCTTGTCCAAGTTACAAAGTGAAAGAATTGGATTTGAGGCCAAAAGGATAAACTAGCTACAGACATAGATATTGCTATAGAGATGTACCTATTACACTTGAAATCCAATGATGTTATCAAGTGCAGGAGTGAAGAATGTTGGGGTTGGGTTTTTGACTTGCCTTGAATTGAAGGTGGTGATGTTGCTTCGTATCAGTGGCGTTGTCTTCGTTTTCGTCCTTGTTAAAAGTGTTGGCATTACAGGCTACTATACTACACTATGCATCGGTATTCTCCTATTAAAGGGTGTTGATGAGGAGCAAACGAAAACTGTGTGATGCTACACCATCTACACTAAAGATACAAGGGACAATCTCATTTTGGTATAACGAGTATAAATCATTGAAGTTGGAAATTGCCTGTGATCCTTTTACGTCGAATGCTGAATGTCTTGAGTTGTCATCGTTCTCGTCTATCGTTGTGTGTCGTCTTCGTTTATATTTCGTGTTTTTTTTCTTCTTCTATTTTTCGGGGTTTAACATATCAAAGATTTCTCGGTTTTCATCTTTCAATCGCTAGCGACAAGAGTTGGGCAAAAGTTGGTGAAAACGAATTATCTCATTGTTGAACACTAAGTTGAGAAAGTTTTATTTTTTTATTTTTTGTTTAAACTTTTGAATGGTGTAGAATTCTTGAAAATGGAGATGACTTTCTAACATTTTGATTGTGTGTTCTTTCATCCTTCAAAGGACATTTGAAGCTCTTTTGATTTGTTTTCTAGTTTTATTATATTTATTTTTTTCTTTTTCATCATCTTTTCCTACTTCTACTTCTATTTTGATGTCGATGTTTATTCTGTTGCTATGTTTGTACGAAGTATGGTGGGATTATATTCTTTGAAATTGGATAACAAGTTGTGATAGTTATTATGAGAGAGACTCTGTGTGTGAGGGTTAAACAGTTTTATATCGAATTTGAGTGGTTTTTGGAATTTAGCAAAAAGTTAAGCATTGTTTTTAGAATTTCGCAGAAGGATAAACTTCAACGATTGAAATTGATTAAGTAGTGTGACTTGGACAGATTTTACAATTACGTTTATTTATAATTTCATATTTTTGATTACAGTAGTGGAGTTTTTGGAAGTTTGAAAAATACGGGAAGATGAAGAGGAACTATATTTTTTGTATAAGTTATGATTCAACAAAAATTGTATCTCGGGAAACCTAACATTTTAGTACGAAAATAAGATACATTTTGTTTCTTTGCTGGAAAAGGACACAACAACATTTTTGAAGTTACGATTTTAGATTCCAATGACTTTCAATTCCTTTTCTCTGCTACATAGGAGCTACAGGCCTAAAACTAATAAATGAAGGATATGAAACTTGTATTGATTCCTTTGGGGCTGACTCTCAATCCAAGCTATTCTTGCTATAACGACAAAATAAAATTCGAGTTGGTATAAAACCAAAAACAGGCGGCCTAGATGATCGCATCGTAATTTTTGAGCCCTTAAAAGCATATCAGTTTTTGGTATCTTCTGACTCGTTAATTTGAAATTTAAGAAATTGCATTGTTGTGGTGTTTCTCAAAGATGTTAATTAAAAACTCGACTATTGTTGATGGGTCCAACAATTTTTCTCGAGTACTTTTAAAACAAGGCATTTCATTTTTATTTTTTCATTGGGATAGTGCATATTTTTAAAATATCATTATATTTTCAATGCATTCAAGTTGTTCACAAATAATAAGACTTTTCGAAATTCCCGGGAGAAAGTTTTTTTTTAAGTATGTTTGAAACAGTAAATTTCTTCTTAATAAACTACATCTTTTCACCGACTTTGCTTTGTGGAGTAATGACCTAGAAACCCTGAGTCTCAAGTTTTAAGGAAATTCGCAAAACATAAAATTACTATTTAGTGATATTTAAATACCAATTAAATGTGTTTCTTTTTTCGGAATGTTCCTCAAAAGATTTCTTTCAGTTTTCAAAATACTTGCTGAATAAAACATCTTTAAGACTTCATAGAATAATTATCAAAGTTTAATAACTTCTTCACAATAACTCATTTTGTAAAACCTATAAACTTTATTAATTCCTTTCTTATTTATTATTAAACTTAACAGACAAAAGTTCATATTTATAAACTTGGCTTAAAGTAGAAACGTTAACGTAAAGTTTTTAATAAATTCTCAAGTTTATTATTAAGAAATATATTTTCATTTTATTATAAACCAGACGTTATATACACTTAAAACTTAACAGACATATAATAAATACCTATGTATGTACGTTAGGTACGTTTGTATATATTTATATAACAACATTTGCCTATACAAGATAATTTGGTGGTAAAATAATTCAAAGCAGCACTTAATTTACCGTCTATTATATAAAGTTTGTCTGCCTTTACAAGTGCTTAACTTTAGCATCAATCACACAAAAGCTGTTGGTAAGGTAAGAGAAGGTATGTTTTTTGTAATACCGTTTACCTGTCTATCTAGCTTTACCTATGTATGTGTATATATTAATCTTGAATTGTTCTTTATTAACTTTTCTTTAATCGTAAAACAAAACAATAAACAAAAGTTTCATTGCTTTGAAATTCAAAATTTATTGCACATTCACACTCAGTTAACAATTTATCGACAGTCTTTGCGAACCTCTTTTTTAAGTCAGTAGTTCGGGAAGTAGAGTTGAAGTTCACGACTTTGTTTGAAGCAACTAACTTTCTTTCAACCTAAACTTACAAAAATAACCTTAAACGGACGATTCTGTAAAAGTAACAACTGAGTTTTTTTTTTTTTGAAAATGTTCCACAGTAAATAAAAATTCTATTTCAACGTTTAGTCAAAATGGTTAATTAATTTAATGCCTAAAATTTATTTAAATTTTCTCCCAAAAACGACATTTTTCAACTGACTTACAAAATATGTATTGTTTAATTTATTTATTTAAACCAGCTAGGTACTAGCTTTACAGAATTTAAAGAAGAATGTTAATCAAAATTTGCCTGAAAGTTAGGAATACAATTAAAGGGTGATTTTTTAGCTATTATTTTTTGACAACACTGGTTTAAACAGCTGACGCATGTTTCGTCAAACATCTTCAGTTTTTTCTATAAATTAACCATGAATCGTCTTACAAACGAACAACGCTTGGAAATTATTGGATTTTATTATCAAAATTCGTGCTCTGTTAAGAAAGTTCATCGCATGCTTGTTGTGTTCTAACTGTGAATGGTGAGCGCTACCGTGATATGATATCCAACTTTTTGTTGCCCAAAATGCAAGAGCTTGACCACATGCCACATAGCAAGCTCAAAAATGGACTTAGTGAGAGGCGAGTACGGTAAAAATTTTATTTCACTTTCGGAACCGGTCAATTGGCCGCCTAGATCGTGCAATTTAACGCCTTTAGACTATTTTTTGTGTGACTATGTTAAAACTCAAATCCATACAGATAAGCCCGCTTCAATTGACGCATTTCAAAACAAAATTGAAGCATTTATTCGTGAGATACCGGATGAAACGTTTGAAAGAGTATGCCAAAATTGGACTAAGCGGACAACATTGGCATGAAATAATCTTCAAACATTAAATTTTATGGACCGTACTATCGATTAAAATAAAGGTTTAACAAATTTTATAAAAACCTGTTCCACAACAAAGGTTTTTGAAAATTGGTGTGATTTTTTCTTAATCTAGTCAAGAATTAAAGTAGATTTATTAGTTATTGATTCCAACAAATAATCAAATGAATTATAGAAAACTTTCTCTTAAAGCCCAAAATTTATCATTTATAAACGTTAAGAAACAGACAGTTTTGAACACTATGTTCTTTAAAATCATAAGTTCTTGAAATAGTTTTAAAAATTGTAACATCGTCGGCACTCTAAGTAATTCAAAGCTGAAAGTTAATTGCTTACAAATAAAATAAAAAGAATAGGGCCTGAATGGCCACCTTGTGGAACTCCAGAGTAATTATTTAAATTGTTTGATTTGCAATTATTGAAAAATATAGAGTACTATCTTTTACCCGCAACTTCGTCCGCATTCGTCCTCCCCCTGAGATGAACTACCGCCGCTGCAACTCGCCCCTTGCTTCAGCCGAAACAGAATTATCAGAAGTAGAAGACAGACCCAGTGAATTATTTGTTGTACCTGGATGACTCGTGTTTGGCTATGAAAGCTTGAGCATAGCAAAGCTTAGGTTTAAAATGTTCGTTTGTGGAACTTGATGGGAGCCACAGTTTGCGTCTAACGTTGATTGCTTGAGGCGTGTAGCGAGCGAAGCTCTCGTTAATATTCGTGTAAAATAAGTTTAACATATTCGACAACTTATTTCATAAGGGTTGGGAATGCGTTGTTTTCCTCTAATACTAATTTTATTCAAATATTATTCAAATTTTTGGTAATTTAGGAGTGAAAGCGATCAGATTCCCCGTAAAGTAATTTTACCCATGGGAATGCGATGTTTTCCCGAGGTCAAAAGTAATTCATGTTCTTTCTTATGTCTCAAACTATCTTCTTACCAAATTTCATTTAAATCTGTTCAGTATAGTTTAGGCGTAAAAGCGATCGGCCCACATGAATTTTCCCATGGGAATGCGTCATTTTCCTGGGGTAAAGAGCAGCTTATGTCCTTTATCGGGTATCAAAATATCTTCATACCAAATTTCTTGCAAATTGATTCAGTAGTTTAGGCGTATTTAAGTAACAGACAGACAGACAGGGTTACTTTTGCATTTATAGTATTAGTATAAAGAAGATTACAGCCATTTTACGAAATGTTCCCTTAAACCCAGCTTTCTAAATTTAAAGAGCAAAACTTATTGGAACAAATTCATAGTCATATCTTAAACCCCATCCTAATTGAAATAGAGTCTAAATTTAAGAGCGGGGTAAGACATAGCTCCTATTCATATCGAATTTGGTAGCTCTGTTAAGTTAAGTTATACTAAGGTATAATCTACTACAATTTCAGTTTTACCAACTCTTCGAAATCCTGAAAATTATTCTGAAGACTGTTATTTGAAAAATTCCATTAAAGTCTTCAAGGTCACATTACCTATGTCACTTTGGTCATTATTCCGAGCAACAAATCTGAGCTCAGTTAAGACTTGAAAACTCGCAGATGTTGGCAAAGGTCTCATTGAAGTTCAATCTTAAATATTTAGAATTATACTTTTCATAGAAATCGTCGTCATCCGTTTCAAAAGTGTAAATTCGGGAACCATTCCATAATCCAGAAAAATAATATCTTGATAAATTCCTTAAATCTATTGACATTTCAATTTTTGTTTTTATATTTTCAAATAAAATGTCTCGCATATTCTCAGTTATTTTTATTCATTTTATTTTTGACGTTTAATAGAGTTAAAAACAGCTTAAACAAAGGTTAAGTCATGCTTATTTTTAGACTTCAAGCTATTGTTTAAAAATGGGTTTGATTTGTCTATGAATAGCGCAATCTGGTGTTTAGTTTATCAAAGACAAAATCAGAACTTCTGAAAGAACTAAGAATATGGCCCGTAAGAGCTTATCAAACGCCTTACTGAAGTCATTAAACCTATGATCCAATTGTTTTCTTTTTTATTTTAGTCAACCAATTTTTTTACTAGATTCATAGAAAAAGTTACTGTAGAACTTCCTTCTATAAAAACTTTCTGATTTGGACCATTCTTCTGAACATGTCTCAAGATTGACAGCTCGAGAAACAAATATAACAAACAACAGTGGATATGGAAAAAGACTTTAAGTCTTCTTATGAGATACAATTTAAATGGTTAAGTCGTATACAACCAGAAAAAAATATTTATTAGCTTTATAACTTCATAAATTTGCTTAAATGGTTTACCAAACCCTTTTAAAGTCTGTAACATTATGACAAGGGGAAATTGGTTGAAGTCTGGTTGAAAATAAGAATCAAAATTTAGTAATTGCCCCTAATTCTGAATAATGTCATTCCTTTAAATTATAGAAAATCAAACCCATCAAAAAAGTATCAACAATAATTCCCAGACTATAAATCCTTGTATCAAGTTTTACTAAGTAGTAGATGAAAAAATAAAACAACTCGTCTTCGTCTTGTTAAACAAAAAACATATAAAAAATATATAAATTGAAGGTAAAATTTAATTTCCTTTTTCCTGAGTTTCATTCACAATCGAAAAATGGATTATTTATGGTCGCCTGATTTTCATTTCACTGATTTTGTTTGTATTTTTATTTTTTAAACAAAAGTAGCAGCTCGAGGACAGAGAAGCAAGTCTCCTAAATCAAAAAGCACAGAAAGTATATCGTTTTTCTTTTTGAAAATGATGGAGAGCGGGGACAGGCGGCACACAGGTGGAATTCTGAAACACAATTTGCTAAACGACAAAATACAAAAAAGCATCAACAACAACAACAAAAATAACAAAAGACAATTATAGAAAAGAGGAGACGTTCTTTTTATGATTGTCTATTATCCTTTTTATGTTCCTATTGTGTTATAGCCTTAAGGACTTAGGCTGTATTAATTGTCAAACAAAATGGCAAAAAAATAAAAATGTGTATACAAAAATATAAAATAGAAAGAATAAAATTACTGACTGATACCTTTAACGGGTTAAATTTGTCACTAATGAGAGGAAAGTTGTTTTTAATACAACAGTGAAAAAAAGGATAATAAAAAATGTCAATTTAAACGTTAAGCAAGCAAAGCGATATAACCGAGGACTAAAAGGATACAAAAATATAATATCTTAGTATAAGCAGCAGCGTTAAAATATAATAAAGAACCTTTTTTCGTATTTATTCACTTCTATCTCAAAAAAAAATATGAATTATATGTATTTTTTTGTTTTAAATTTTATTTATGAAGTAGGTATATTTTAAACGACACTCTAGACTATAAGGCTATAATTATAATTGTAATAAAAATGAAATCACGAATGATTAAATATAAAAAGTCGACTGTTGTTTGTTATCCAGTGTTCCATTTACGATAATGCGCTGCCTGGTGCTGCGTTCGTTGGCGATGCGATGGTTGCTGCTGCTTGGTGATGATAATGGTTGATGTTGGAATCCTGAGTGCTTTGCTGGACGTGTCCTTTTTGGACACGATTTGTATTTAATTTTTTTTTTTGTGTGAGTATTTTTAACTTTTGTGTTAAATGAATTAAATTTCTTTGTAAAAGGTTTTAAATTGGTCTCTTATTTAACAGACACATTTCTATAGTATAGTGAGATAAAAATTTTAATTTCTTTTGTCATTAATGACACTGTTAATTAAAAAAGCTTTTCAATTGAACTGAAGTAAGCGGGACTCATTAAAATGAATAAAAATTTATCAGAGGCGAGTGATTTGCTTTATTTTCTTTTAATGATTGCAGTTATGTAAATATTCGTCTGTGTAGTGATTCTTACATATTTCAATATTATTTTATAGTTTTTCGGTTAATACTAGGTGATTATGGGGTTCTTCGATAAGTACTTAACACCTTTTTATTCTTGGAAGGAATTGTGATTTAACTTAATTTTACTATTTTCAAATTTGCACCATTAAAGCATTTGTTTTCATAATTCTTAGTTATTTTTAAATCCTTACGAGCTCTTACTTTTTTAAAATTGACTGGGTACCGTTACAGACCAACAAATTCCATAGCGACGTAATAAAAAGTAAGACATGTTTAATCAATTGATTTTGGTAGCTTATTGACAGGACTACTGCTCGAAATATCACTTGCATCGATTGAAATTGATTGATTGCCACATGTTTCATTAAAAAAAAAGTTAACACATGCAATTCTGACAATGTCCACTGACAACAACATGTCGAAACTTTTCAAGACTAGTCAAATCGCAAGAGTATTTTATAATCGTTGTTTTTTTGTTTTGGCTTGTGTAATATTTTTATCTGGGTATGAAATTATTTTTGTAATGTACGCTGTTGCCTAAAAAAGTGTTCTGGGATGTTTTGAAAATTTTGTATATTTCATATTTATATAAATATATTAGGTATTTATTTTTAAATAAGATTTTGGAATAAATTAGTAGATTTTACTTGAAAGCTAAAACTGTTGACCTTTTTATTTAAAAACAAAGTATTAAAATAATGAAATTCAAAAAACTGAAAATGTTTTTTTAATTTTTTTAAATTTGGATCTTCTGGACTTGTGCTCAGTTAAATGCAAGCTTTTTTTACCAAATTTGCATACTATTTTTTGTAGATTTAATTTTTTTTAAAAAAACGGACCGTTGGATTTTTATATAAAAATAACTGAATATCGAAAACAATATTTTCTGCGAAATAAAATAAGTTTGAAGCCAATATTTCAAATTTTTGAAAAGATATTTGAGTCGATATGCAATTTTTACCAAATTAAAGTAATGTTTTTTTTTAGATTTTTATTTTTTATAAAAAAAGCTGTCAATTCGATTTTTTCAAAATTTTATAAGATGTCAAAAACATTACTTTTCGTTGCACAAAATTGTGTTGGAGATGAATTCATATTTTAGTCTTTAAATTTTGGAGGTGACAAATTTTTTTTCTCAGTTTTTTTGATATAAAAAAAAAAACCGTTATATTGATTTTTTTCAAAAAATATACTTCTTGGATATCACGTTACAATATATTATATAAAATTTAATTCAAGTCTCTAGCGTTTTTGGTTCGTCAGATATTTATGGTTAAACAAAATTTTCACATTTTTTTCAAACGGCTATGGTAAAAAAAAACCACCCTCGCAATTTTCTTAAGAGCCCTTTCTGCATCTTTCTGTCTATTTATCTATATAACAAAATTTATTTGAAGTCGATATCTCTTCTGGTTCTTGAGCTATGGAAGACGAAAAAAACGTCACGAACGTACGGACGGCTTTAAACAACATTCAGTAAAATTTTGATAAAAATCTAATTGACGAAACTGTCAAAAAAAAAAAATAAAAACCTTAAAAAGCATTCATAAAACTTGGTAAAAATTTACTTTAGACTCAAATATCTTTTCAAAATTTGAAAATATTGATTTTGAGTTATTTTTATCTCAGAGAAAGTATAGTTTTCGGCTTTCAATAAATTTCCATCAGTGAGTTTTTTATAAAAATTAAAAACTTAAAAGTAAAATTAATGTTCGGTTTTCGATATCTCTTGAAAAATAGAAAACATTGACTTCAAAACATTTCATTCATCCAATTTGTATTTGATTATATGAGAAATAAAAACTTAAAAAATTCGTGGCGGCCATTTTGTTTTAGTGACATCTGTGAAATCTTTTGTAGTATTTAGTTGATTTTACCAAATCATCGTGTCAAGTCCATTTTAAGGAAGACGTAGTCAACTCTTCAACATGTTTTGATCAAATTTGGGACGACTGGTTCAGTAAACAATCAGCCAACCGGACGTTCAAGATGGACCGAGAAAATCGCGGCCTTCCATGAAAGTGTACAGCTGAAATTGAGGCAGTGTATTCCTCGCCGTGCACAAGAACTCAGCCTTTCGCAGACTTCAACTTGGCGAATTTTGTGTCGGGTCTTTCGCCTACACCCGTACACGATCCAACTGACCCAGGAGTTCAAAGTTCATGACCATAGACAACACCTTTTTTTTCGAATTATATGGAAGATTTAATAATTTTGACTGAAAAATCATCTTAAGTGACATTTTTGGACGAATGGCTGTATTAACAAGGAAAATTGGCGTATATGGGACGATAGCAATCCACGCGATGCATCCTCAAAAAGTTACCGTTTGGTTTGGATTTTAGGCCGGTGGCGTAATTGGTCTGTAGTTTTTGAGAACGACGTTAGTGAGGCTTTCAAAGTCAACAGCAAGCGCTGTATAATGATGATAGCTAATTTCTTATGGTCCAAATTGAACCATATTGACCTTGACGACAGAGAACTTTTACCAGGGCCCAGTTTTACGAAACCCTTTTCAGTTTGGAACTTTGCACTTTTACTTTGAAAATTACATTTTACCAAATGAAAAATTTGCAAAGATTGAATTATTGAATCCTCTTTGCAAAATGTGTTTTGGCAAATCAAATTTTGCAAAGTGCAAAGTTTTTTTCTGAAAAGTGAAAAGTTTTGTTACTTTGGAAAGTATTTATTCTTTTTGTTTCACGAAACAATAAATTTTGCAAATTTTATTTAGAATTTTAAAAAGCTTTTCAAAAATTTTCATTTACGAATATAAGTTTGAAAAGTTGTCGAAAACTAATGCAAAAATAAATGAAGAGCTTTAAAAATGCAGAAATGAATACAAGTTAACAAGAAAATGAACGAATTTTCCAAAGAATATGAATTTTGAATTTAAAATTTAGAATGAAACAACAATGTTTGAATGTAAGGGTTAACGTATTGATTAATTTTCATTTCAAATATTTTTGATTTGGTAGAGGTTTTTTAATTATTCGACATTTTAGCCATTATCAATGGCATTTGACAGTTAATAGCAAAAGCAGAAGTAAATAAAATGAAGAAGTTACAAAATGTGATCAAAGAGTGGTGAAACTAAGAATAAATTTGATATCGGATATGAATTTTTGACAAAAGAGAGTTTTCGAACAAAAAAAGTACCATCTTATTTGTATTTTCTAAAATTATATATAACTACAATTCAATAGCCAAATATTTGTTCAAGTCCCTTGAAAACAATTTTTTTTTGTCTACTACATTGAGCTAGGAATGGAACCCAATATCACGTCGTTGCATCTATGCAAAGTAAAAAGTGTTTAGTGAATTAGGTCCTAGATGTCAACAATTTTTTTTTTATAAATACAATCATTAAGTAAAAGGTAAGTCGAATTTTTACCAATTTAATACAACGTCAGAATTTATAATACAAATGTTATTGAAGTCGCTGGTGATATAGGTTCGAGAGATATTTGGATTTAACCAAATTTGTTGATTTTCCTTTCTGCATCTTCTGATGTTATTGTCGGTAAATAAAGATTTATTTGAAGTCAATATCTATCTCTGCAGGTTGTGAATACTCTGCCTAAGATAAAAGGTATTCCAAACGTACCGATGAACTTACTTATGTAAACATTCCCAAACATACATTTTGCTAAAAACCTTTAGTTTAGAATAATAGATAGATAGATTTAGATCCTTATTTTTCATAATAAAGTTTACAAAATTTACAATTAAATTTTAATAAATAAAAAGCTATGGGTGCGGCATTGCCGTCTGCCCGATTGATTCGTTAAACATTTTGTAAGTATGTATGTATTATAAAACAATAAATTTAAAGTAATTTAAATGAAAATTAAAACTTCTAATTTAGAATTTTGTAATTAGACAAAAAAGATAAAAACAAGATATATTTACATTTTGGATCTTTAACAAGAAGAAATTAAACAATAATTTAAAATCGTGATTAAAAGTATCTGTCGCAAGAACATGATGTAACATGATGTTTTAGTTTGTTCCATCGTCAAAGTCAACTCACCGAAGTAATTGCATCTTGTAGATAGGGCATATTGCTAAAAGGTGAAAAGTGTCTTCTTTTGCTCTCATATTGCATATTGTGCATAGATTTGTTTCTCTATTTATGTATGTTGAACCATTTAAATTATGCATATCACACCTAGCTCTGCAAATTAAATATATCGATTAGATGTTATTCGCATCATTAAAATAGTTGTTGTAGTGTTAAAGCTGAGATCTATGTAGATCGGTTTGTTGATAGAGTTAGTAGCTTGTTGAATGCATTTGTTGTGCTGATGAGTGTCGTGAAGCTCAAGTAACTTGTTTAGATTTTGCTTCGATTCAGTCCGGTCTTCGTATTGCAAGTTTAAGTTGAATCCACATTTATCAGACAGCGTTTTCCATTCGTGCGCCCATTCCACCTTCCTGTTTATTACAATCTTCGTAAGAATATTGGGTATTCTGTGCATTGGTGATTCAAGAGTTTTTAGGATATAATCAAAATGTAGCTTAAGTGTATAGTGGTATAATGAAGGTAAACCTGTTTCTAGCGTAAGAACGTAATTTGGCGTATTCATCGGCAGTCGGGAGAGTTTTTTTTTTTTAAAATATGGTAGCAGTTTTTCAACTTCTTCATATGAACGGTAAACCCAAGTTTGGCAACTATAGCCCATGACAGAGCGCATAATTGATTCAAAGACCTTGTATTTTGCGGAGGTCTTAATTTCATTGTTCCCGATTATATCTTTCGAGGAGGAATTTATAAGCTTTTTAGAGCAACCCAGTTTTTTATAAAGGTGGGGAGAAAACTTCATGTTTGATTGCAGTATAACACCAAGGTATTTGTATTGTGTGACTGTTTCAATTGATTCACCATCTAAAACCCATTTTTCGCCGGTTCATAATTTTGTTTGACTGTTGCGAATGATCATAATTTTTGATTTTTCTAAATTTATTGCAAGCCTCCAGGTTTTACAATAAGTATTGAGTTTATTAATCATAAGTTGAAAACTCTGCGGAGATTCAGCAAACATAACGATGTAGCTGGATGCAGCAGTATTTTGAAGTGTTCGGCCAGTTTTCCCGCCGTTAAGTGCATCGCACAAACGAAGTCTAGGCCTTTTAGTGACTTTATTTTTGTCCAAAAACCTTTGGTATCTCTTTTACAGGAGAGCTCTATAGCTAATGCATTGTAGTAATGTTTGCTTTTATAAAGGCATAATTCCTTATAATTTTTATTTGCGGTGATATATTTTCCTCTTAGGGTTTCGTTATGATCAATGGTGTTCCTTAATTTTCTAAGCAGATCAAAAGATAGCTTTCTTGCGGTGAAGCATTCTTGGTGGAACCATTTTTGACGGTAGTTATAAGATTTTGATGTGGTAGAATTTATGTATGTGTACGACTTCCTTTTTAGATTTGTTTAAAAAACGTATTTTTTCCTCGTTTAGAACTTCCAATGTAGTTAAAAAGCTTATGTTGATCTGGTTCAGTAACTTTGCTGCATACATTTCTTTTGAACTATCTTTCCAGACGAGTTTTGGGGGTAGCGCTATTTCGTAGTGATATGATGGGTTGTTTAGGCTGAGTTCTACTAAAAGAGGCATATGGTCAGAGAATCTTTTTACTCCTACTTCGAAGGATGATGTTATTTGTATCCATTCACTTGAAATTACTGATTTTCCTCATCCTCCAATGAATGTAAATTCTCCTAGTGAATCATTTTTACTACAGCCATTAAGAATAAAAATATCGTTTGTTTGACACATTTCTATACAAAATTCTACCATTTCTGTTGACTGTTTAGTTTTTAGAATTTCGTGTTTTTGCTATATCTATGGCTATAAAATTGTTTTCGTCTAAAACCATCTGTTTATTTCCTATCCGAGCATTAACGTCACCGATCAGCATTATATTTTGAGACTGCAGTTTGTGTAGACAATCATCAAGCGCATTGAAATCATTATCCCAGAAATTGCAATTTAGATACGATAGACAGTTTAGAATGTATTTAACGTGAAACATCAAATAAGAGCAAGAATTTCTATTTGATTAATTGGAACAATTACAATACAACGGATAGTAAAACAGAACTCCCAAAAATTATGAATGCAAAAACATTAGGAAGTTATAACCAACACTTTTTCAAAGCTTTTATTGCTTAAAAAGGAAAAGTCTAAGAGTAGTAACAAGTCTCAAGGGCGAACGCTGAAAATAATTTCGTTCTTTCAAAAAATATATGTTACATTATTTTTTTATTTTAAACACTTGACGTGTTTTTCTTCTTTTTTTCTTACTATTTTATATAGGTACTTAACAAACAGAGAGATGAGTGAGATTTTTCTATTTTCACTGTTCTCTTTTGCTTGTATTAGCATATTCAAATTTACCATAGATTGTAGATAAAATTTTGAAATTGTCAAACACGTTTTTTTTAAACTCGTGAAAATACTAGAAGTAATGATTTTGAATGCGTTCTGAACCTTTAGACCAAAGACATAGGGTCGTATTCATAATTCCTTGATAAGTTCTAATTTTGTATTTGCTCAATTAAGCTTCAGTTTATGTTATTCATGGACAATTTAATCTCATTTTAAAACGATAATGTGGAGAATTTAAATAAACAAGACGGAACCTATGTTTAGGCTGTTTAAAAATCTATTAAACGTCAAAAATAAACAAACTGATTGAGTAAATTAAGTTACGAGACATTTCATTTGAAAATTTAAAATCAAAAATTAAAATGTCCAAAGACTTAAACATAGATATCAATATTTTGATATTTTTCTGGGTGTTGGAATACTACCAACAAACAAAAAACGAAAGCTCTAGTTAACCCGATTGGGTCCCTTTAAAATAGATGAAGACGATTTGTATGAAAGGTATCGACTCGAGAAAAAAAACTGACAAGTTTATGATTGACCTTCTATATATTATAGATCTAAATTTAATAAAATGTTTGCTCTTATCTGCGTGCTTCCAAGCTGTTTTGTATCGCTGGTTAAAAATTAAATTCTGATTTAAATGAAATTCGATTGCTAATCGTTATAAAAAATACTTTATTAAATTGTAGGTGTAGTTTAAAAGTTCGAGAACGAATGAATATGACCTTTTTCTTATTACAAGGTTATAAGATGATTTTACCAATTATAACAACATAGAACAATTGTTTGACAAGAAGTGTCATTTTGGGCTATTAATTTAGTTGGATAATTCACAATAATCATTTTGGATAAATCAGAAATAATAATGAATATAAATAATAAAAACTTTTACATTTGTTATAATTTAATTCAATATAATAAAATAAATAAATGATTGGTGTGCCAAACACAAGCCTTTAAACCACCACCCCCGACTTCATAAAATTTCTCAAAAAATAGTTTAAAGGGTTTCACATATTTTGGCTCTCCAGCTAACGCAATTTATTAACTTCCCATAGGAAGTTATTGTAATGGGTCCGATTTGTCAAATTGAAAATTTTGACATTTCTCGACGTTTCAAGGTGCCTATAGTCGAAAAAAAAGGTTTTTAGAAAGATGTCTGAGCGTGCGTCTGTACGTACGGTCGTACATTAGCGACGTTTTTTTCGTCCTCCATAGCTCAAGAACCAAATGAGATATCGATTTCAAATAAATTTTGTTATACAGATAATAAGGCAGAAAGATGCAGATAGGGCTCTAAAAAAATTGCGTGGGTGGTTTTTTTTACCATAGCAGTTTGAAAAAAAGGTGAAAATGTTGGTTAACCCTAAATATCTTACGAACTTAATCGCTAGAGACTTGAATTAAATTTTATATAATTTATTGTAATGTGATATCAAAGAAGTATATTTTTTTTTAAAAAAATCCATTTAATGGTTCCTTTTATAAATCAAAAAAACTGAAAAAAAAATTTTTCACCTTTAAAATTTTACGTCTAAAATATGATTTCATCTCCAAAACAATTTTATGCAAAGAAAAATAATATTTTTGACAGTTTTTTTTATAAAAAATAAAAATCTAAAAAAAACATTACTCAAAGTTGGTAAAAATTGAATATCGATTCAAATATCTTTTCAAAACTTTGCTTTGTTTTGAAAATTCAATAAAATTTTGAGAAAAATCGAATTGACAGTTTTTTTACAAAAATAAAAACCTAAAAAAAGTTGGTAAAAATTGATTTTCGACTCACATATCTTTTCAAAACTTTAAGATATTGGCTGTAATTTACTTTACTATTCCAAAAAATATTGTTGTCAACATTCAGTAAAATTTTGAAAAAAACCGAATTGACAGTTTTTGTACAAAAAATTGAAAACCTAAAAAATTTAACAAAAGTTGGTAAAAATGATTTTCGACTGAAACATCTTTGCAAACATTTGAAATATTGGCTTCAAACTAATTTTATCTTTTAAGAAATATTGTTTTCAACATTCGATAAAATTAAAAAAAATCGAATTGACAGTTTTTTTTACAAAAAATAAAACTCTAAAAAAAACAATACTAAAACCTGGTCAAAATTAACTTTCGACTCAAAAAGCTTTTCAAAAATTAAAAATATTGGCTTCAAACTTATTTTATTTCACAGAAAATATTGTTTTCGATATGCAAATTTGGTAAAAATTGATACGAATACATATAGACAAACTTTTAATCAAGACAAATCGACAAACGGGATGGGAAGTTATCAGTGTGGGTCGCATCCTAGCTTCTTTTTTGTTATGCTTTACAAGCCATTTTTTATAAGTTTAAGTGACATTTTTCAAAATTGTAGTAGAAAATGCCTTAGACTCAGGTTTAAAATATGACTTTGAATATGCCCAATGTTGTTTTATGTGTCAAATTAAGCTAAGATTAAATGCAGAAGCGCATTCAAATAATGAAAAATATTGAATTTAAGAGACATCACGTAATTTTCATTATTTATTGGATTCTTGTTCTTGAAAAATAGGGGAAAAATGCGGCAAAGGCAAACAGTGTTGCTTTCTTTGATTGAAAATATTCTTGTTTCAAAATTTAAGAAGTGAAAAAAGTTTAGTTAAAACATTTTTTTTTTAATTAACAGTTAAAGCTTACATAAATGAACGAACAATTTGTCGGTGTTTTAATATTTTAATGTGTCATAAGTCTGTTTTCAATTCTTCATTTTTAGCCATAAGAAACATGGCGAAAGACAGAATCTCTGTTTTAATAATAGTACTTAGCTTTATACAAAAAGTTAAAAACCCTTCATCTTCTACCTCAGGGTTGGAAAATAAAAATACCTAACATTTAAAAAAATGTTTTTCTTTCTTTACCAACAAAAACAGACGTTTATTGTTCTGTTTTAGCGTGTTTGTGTTTTGTGTTTTGCGTGTTTGTGTGTTTTGTTTTCTATCACCAAAACCCCCACCTACGTTCCCCCCTGACAAGTCTATTTAATGGTCACTGATAGTGAATTGAATAGACACCTACACATCATGAGCTCAGCAGACATCGACACTTTTAAGTTTTGTATCCCTGTTGAGGAAATACTTGATCAAAATTTGAAAATTGTGAGCCATAAGCTTTACACAAATAAATGTTAAATTGGAAGATTAATCAAGTTCTAGAAGAGGCAAATCTTGAATTAGTTACTGGAATACAAAAAAATTAATGCATTCGATCATAAAAATAGCTTAAATATTTTCAAAAATATTCCTTTAATTTTCCAATATTTTTCGAGTCGTATGGAACCTGTTAACAATTTATACTGCTTTAAAAATGGTTAAAACTATTTACTTTCGTCCTTCCCTGTACCAATTCCTTTCTACCTTCTTTTTAGGTATATTACGCACCAATTATGTTGAATATTTTTTCAAAAAAATAATATTAACTTCTGCTTTGATCCACTTCATAATTGTATATAACACTTTTCTATAAATCAATTTTATTTTTATTTTATTTTTTAAAAATAAATAAATTCAAAAAATAAAAACAAACAAATAACTTTGTGTAACATTTTATGTTATACATAACCACAACGTTTACTTGTTTTGTATTTTCCAACAACATTTTCAAAAATTATTAATAAAAATGAATTTTAATAATTTTATGCTCCCATAAAAACATCCTGATGTTTTGTATTTTTTTGTGTGTTTTTTTTTTTTATTTTTAATTTCATATTAACTTTTTTATGTGTGCATGTGTTTGTAGGTACTAATTATTTATCTCACTATAGAAATATTAAATAAACAAGTGTTTTTTCTATAGGTAGGTAGTTTGTCTCTTGTTTTTCCCACCACTTCTTCACCACGATTCAAGCCTTATCACATGCATACCTACTACGTGTATTATTGCAATGCAAATATTTAACTACAGCTAATTGGAAATATGAGATTTTTTTTTGTTTGTAATTAATTTTCGCTATGTAGCAAAATAAAATAAAAAAAACATAAAAACATAAAACAGAAGAAAAATGCAATATTCACATTCACTACACACACCGCCGCCGTTTTTATTGTACATAAATAAATTTCAAACACTGAACAAATTTAATTTCATTAAAATATTTCTGCCGAACGAAAACCGCGTAAAAAAATAAATTCTCTTTGAACATGGAACGCTAGCGTTTTGCTTGTAGTTTGCTTCGTGTACGTAGGTTGTAGGTGCTTCATTTTATGATATACCAATACATAGGAATAAAAAAGGAGCAAGGATATGCTTTGTTTTATTCAACTTTCCAGTAAGTTTAGTTTGAAATTACTGTGCAAATTGCACTCGCACCATTTATGTGATGAGTTGTTCATACTTGTATATCGTGTCTCGAATACTTGTGCATATAGTTTTTGAATTTAAGTAGAAATATCTGTTTTGAAACTGGGAGAGTAGATTGTATAGTTGTAGTCATGTTCCATTTAATATTTGTTCATTAGAGAACATTTGATTTATGATGACTTTTTTTTGTGTTTGTTGTGTGTTTTATTTGTATTAATTGAATGTAATTCAATCTGTTAGAAGCATATTATTTAAATAACTTCAAAAGGATGGTTGATAATACAGAGGAGTGATGTTTTAATTAATGGCGTTATGTATATGTGAAATAATTAAGAGTTGAATGACTTTTGTTGGCCTAATTTAAGTTAAAAAGTGTGAATTTTATGTATTTTGTTTTTTTTTTAACAAATGAACATAGATGTTATGGATGTTTTTAATTTTTTTTTTTAAGTGAATAATTGAAAATACGAAATGAGCCTGGGTTGATACCCACATTAATAACTTTCCATCCCATCTGTCTACTTATTTGGCTTAATACCTTAACATTTTTTTTTCTATTCTTCTAATACTTGTGTCGAAAATTATTTTTTATTAGTTTTTCGTTGTTTTTTATTGTTGTTTGTTGAATTTTAAGATTATCTAAAAATTACAAACAATATTTAAAATATGATTAAATAGTTAGATTTCAAAATCTATTTTTTTTTGTTAAAGATGTCTTTAGTCGAAAACCAATTTTAGAAGCATTTTTTACTTCCCATAGGAAGTTATTGTAATGGGTCCGATTTGAGAATTTGAAAATGTTGACATTTCTCGAAGTTTCAAGGTCCCTAGAGTCGAAATAAAAGATTTTTAGAAAGATGTCTGTGCGTGCGTGTGTAAGTACGTTAGTACGTCCGTACTTTCCCGACGTTTTTTTTCGAT
Source organism: Eupeodes corollae (assembly GCF_945859685.1). NCBI lineage: Eukaryota > Metazoa > Arthropoda > Insecta > Diptera > Syrphidae > Eupeodes > Eupeodes corollae. The sequence goes on from NC_079148.1 coordinate 117,097,339, forward strand.
GTCCATAGCTCAAAACCAGTAGAGGTATTGACTTCAAATAAATTTTGTTATACAGATAATAAGGCAGAAAGATGCAAAAAGGGCTCTCAAGAAAATTGCGAGGGTGGTTTTTTTTACCATAGCAGTTTGAAAACAAGGTGAAAATGTTGGTTAACCTTAAATATCTTACGAACCAAAAACGCTAGAGACTTGAATTAAATTTTATATAATATCTTGCAACGTGATCTCAAAGAAGTATATTTTTTGAAAAAAATGCAACAAACGGTTTTTTTTTATAAATCAAAAAAACTGAAATAAAAAATTTGTCACCTCCAAAATTTTACGACTAAAATATGATTTCATCTCCAAGACAATTTTGTGCAACGAAGAATAATGTTTCTGAATTTTGAGAAAAATCGAATTGACAGTTTTTTTTACAAAAAATAAAAACCTAAAAAAAAATGTATGAAAGTTGGTAAAAATTGATTTTCGACTCATATATCTTTTTAAAAATTTGAGATAACAGCTTCTTACTAATTTTTACTTATAAGAAATATTGTGTTCAACATTAGGACAAATTTTCAGAAAAAATTAATTTACAGTTTTTGTACAAAAAATTGAAAACCTAAAAGATTTAATAAAAGTTGGTAAAAATTGATTTTCGACTCAAATATCTTTTCAATACTTTGAGATATTGGCTTAAGTTTACTTTTATCTTTGAAAAAATCTTGTTGTCAATATTCAGTTAAAGTTTGAAAAAAAATCGAATTGACAGTTTTTTTTACAAAACATGAAAAACCGAAAAAAAATTAACAAAAGTTGGTAAAAAATGATTTTCGACTCAAATATCTTCTCAAAAATTTAAAATAATAGCTTTTAACTAATTTTTACTTATAAGAAATATTGTTTTTAACATTAGGACAAATTTTGAGAAAAATTGAATTGACAGTATTGTTTACAAAAAATAAAAACCTAAACAAAAAATGTATAAAAGTTGGTAAAAATTGATTTTTGACTCATATATCTTTTTAAAAATTTGAGATAATAGCTTCTTACTTATTTTTACTTATAAGAAATATTGTGTTCAACATCAGGGCAAATTTTGAGAAATATTGAATTGACAGTTTTGTTTACAAAAAATAAAAACCTAAAAAAAATGTATAAAAGTTGGTAAACATTGATTTTCGACTCATATATCTTTTTAAAAATTTGAGATAATAGCTTCTTACTTATTTTTACTTATAAGAAATATTGTGTTCAACATCAGGGCAAATTTTGAGAAATATTGAATTGACAGTTTTGTTTACAAAAAATAAAAACCGAAAAAAAATTAACAAAAGTCGGTAAAAAATGATTTTCGACTAAAATATCTTCTCAAAACTTTAAGATAATTGCTTTTAACTAATTTTACTTATAAGAAATATTATGTTCAACATTAGGATAAATTTTGAGAAAAATCGAATTGACAGTTTTTTTTACAAAAAATAAAAACCTAAAAAAATGAATAAAAAAGTTGGTCAAAATTGATTTTCGACTCAAATATCATTTAAAAATTTGAAATATTGGCTTTAAACTAATTTTATCTTATAAGAAATATTCTTTTCAACATTCAATAAAATTTTTGAAAAAAATCGAATCGACAGTTTTTAACAAATAAAACAAATAAAACTCTAAAACAAAACAATATTAAAACTTGGTAAAAATTTATTTTGGACTCAAATAGCTTCAAACTTATTTTATTTCACAGAAAATATTGTTTTCGATATTCAGTAATTTTTATATAAAAATCCAACAGTCCGTTTGGTAAAAATTGATATGAGTACATATAGACAAACTTTTAAGCAAGACAAATCGACAGACGGGATGGGAAGTTATCCGTGTGAGTCGCATCCCAGCCTTTTTTTTTTTTAAATTTGTATATCTTATAAAATGTGATTTTTTAAAAGCTATAGGAAAGTTTTTAGAAAACACTTAGAATTCAGAAAAGTGCATGAAATCTTTCTTTGAATTGATGGTACGGTACATATAATTTAATGTTTGAAGATTCTTTCATGCAAATGTTGACCTTGACTGAGCCTCAAATGGTCCATACGGTTATTCCAATTTTAGCATACTCTTTCCAACATTTCTGTAAGTACCTCACGCACAAAGGCTTCAATTTTGTCTTCCAACATGTCAAATGAAGCGGGCTTATCGGCATAGTCATGAGCTTTAACATAGCCCAACCAAAAATAGTCTAAAAGCGTTAAATAGCACGATCTAGGTGGCCAATTGACCGGCCCCGAAAGTTAAATAAAATATTCACTGAATTCGCCTCTCAATAAGTCCATTGTTGCGCGTGCTGTGTAGCACGAGACACGGTCTTGTTGAAACCACATGTCATGCAAGTCAAGCTCTAGCATTTTGGGAAAAAAAAAGTTGGATATCAGCTTACGGTAGCGCTCACTATTCTCATTGACGTTACGATACCTATCATCTTTGAAGAAGTACGGTCCAATATCGCCACCACTCACCAGCCCATAAACTGCACCAAACTGTGACTTTTTCTATATGTATTGATAGCTATTGCAATGCTACTGGCTAATGTTCACTCCAAAATCGACAATTCCGCTTATTTACGTACCCATTGAGCCAAAAATAAGCTTCGTCGCTCGCTGGAAAAAGCGCGATGAACTTTCTCAGAGCACGCATTTGGTTAATAAAATTTAATAATGTGCAAACGTTATTCGTTTGTAAGACGCTACATGGATAAATTATAGACCAAACAACTGAAGATGTTAAACAGTGGAACAAAACACGAAAGGTGTGTCAGTTGTTTAAACCATCGTGTCCAAAAAGATAATAGTTAAAAAACCACCATTTAAAAAAATACATATTTGATTTTTCTAAGAAAATTTAGCACAGACTGAAATCATTTTGGAGTCAAACCTTAATTTTTACCAAATTTTGCGTATTATTTTTTGTAAAATTTATTTTCTTATGAAAAAACTGACTGTTTGTTTTTTTTTTCAAAATTTACTGAATGTTAAAAACAATTTTTGCTATTAATATTTAAATTTTTTTAAAAAGATATTTAAATCAAAAATCAATTTTTACCAACTTTTGTAAAAAAAACAGTCAATTCGATTTTTCTCAAAATTGTACTGAATGTTGAAAAATATAACATGTACGTCTGGGCCGCACACACTTGCTCCTGTATGGAAAGAGTCTGCTTAAAAAGTTCCTATATAAGTTTGTCTTCAAAGATATAAATGCCATCTGATTTGTCAAAAACTTGTTATTCATCCCACGACACAACTCAACCTAGGACATTTCTCCCGGAAATGAAAAATACTTGTAAGCATACTTAACGAAAACAATTGTTTGTGTATTCAACTAGTTCGTTCAAACCGTTTTCCCTCATATAGCTTTATTTTAATTTTATATTAGAAGAACCAGGATGGAAAATAAATTATCTGAAGACAAGAAAGAGGCAGAAAATGTATGTTTAAATTGTAAAGCGATCGCCTATTGGTTGTGTAGTTAGGAAGGTGTCTAAAACGGATAAAGAATAGTTGATTAGCGTGCTCAGCTTTACGCAGATAGATAGATAAAGACATGTTTATGCTGATAATGAAGGAATGTTATTGGTGTCATTGGTAGAAGGTACTTACTGCTCCTTTTTTTCTACAAGTTTTCAGCTTAAACACGGAGTTTTACGTTCAGTTTATTTTTTTGGTTATTTTATTTTAAAAGAAATAAGCATACGAACAAGTACAAGAAATTGCTATTCATTTGTTGTTTACTCTTATACGTTTCGGATTTAAGTTATGAAGTGACAGGTAAGCTATGGTTGTAGAGGTTGTACATAACACATATCCAGGTATAATGTGTATACATACGTTGAAAAAGCGATTCTAATAGAAATACATATACTCTTTCCGGACCGTTACTTAAACTTGTACTAAGTAGTTATTCTTTTATATAGGCAAACGTAAGTAAAATATGTGTGAAAAATTTAAATGCCATTTTATGAATCAGAAAACCCTTGATTTTCCAAATTTCTAATTGAAAAATGTTTAGAGCTGTTTTTTTTTAAATTAGTTTATATATATAAAATTGTTCAGTTTTGTTCTAAAAATATTTTTAATATGTAGTTCCTTAATGATTGTAAATATACGCTTTACATTTGAATTTCGTAAAAAAAATATTGACCCGTTTTTGAAAAATAAGAAATTCAATATTTTTTAATAATCCAAACAATACAAAATTGAACTTTTGATAACCAAATATTATTAAAGCAATATAAGATCCTATTCAACAAAAAAAATTATTGAAATCAGTTCATAAGTTGCTGGGAAAATTAAAGAAAACAAAATAACGGTTCTATGAGCAGTACCTTTCCTAAGCAATACAAAAATACGCCTAACGCGAATCTGCCCAAAACCTAAACTTCCAAGTTTGAACTCTATAAATCCAATGGCATAGGCTGTAGGAGCGTGTACAGACAGACAAAACAGATCGCACGGAATAGCGGGACCCACTTTTTTCAACTTCTCTACCATCGTTATATCATGTTTGATTAAAATCTCGAGTTCGAAAATTCGCATGAATGCAAAACTTGCTTCCTATATGTCGCAAGTAAAAATTATTACACGAACTTAATTTAAAGCCAATATATTAAATTTTTAAAAAGACATTTGAGTTGAAATTTAATTCTTATACAAGTTAGTAAAGTTATTTAAATGCTTCTATTTTTCGTAAAAAAAATGGTCGTTTCGACCTTTCCCAAAATTTGACTGAATGCTGAAAACTATATTTTAAAGTCAATTTTTGTAATGATTTTAAATCGAATATACATATTACCGACCTTTAACTTTTTTTTTCGTACAAGATTGTCAATTCGATGTTTCTAAAAATTTTACCGTCTGTCAAAACCGATATTCTTCTCTTTTGGAGATAAAATCGTTTTTTGTTCGTAAAATATTCGAGCCGAAAATTATTTTTCGTGATATATTTTAGGTTAACCAAAATTTTGACTTTTTTAGATTGTTATGGTAAAAACCAATTCTGTTGCATCTAGTTACCTTGAAACGTCGTGAAATGTCAAAATTTTCAATTCGATAAATCGCACCGATTACAATAACTTCCTATGGGAAGTGTCCAATCCAAGATAGAATAAAGTTTAATGTGTGCATCATACTGTGAATAGACTAACGTTTGTACAAAAAATGTTTCTCAAAGAAGAGCGAATATGTTTTGGCAGTAAATTGTAGGTCCCATTACTTTTACAGCTGTAGTAATGCAGCTTATTAATGCCAAAGGATTTCTCCGCCACTTTTATCTGCTCGATTAGACTTTTAAATTGAACAAGTTCCGTACCTATGCTTTTGTTGAAAAAACTCTTGCGATTTTGGTTTTTATTGTATTGAATTATCTTTTGTCTTATTGTCTAAAAAATAAGAGTGCTTCAAAAAGACATAGACGCGCGTTATCTCAATTCTCTAAGAAACTTAAGTCTTGAGTAAAGTAGGACTTTACTCCTTTACTTGACTCCAAGGTGGAGTCCTTTCGCCTCTTTTATGGAACATGGTAGTAAACGACCTACTAACATCATTGGAAGCAGAGGGTTTCAAAATGATTGCCTATGCTGACCACGTTGCAATATCCGTATCTGAGAAGCACCAAAAGGTCTCTTGGAACTCCTACAAAATGCCCTAAACAGTCTAACTAAATGGGCTAAGCAATGTGGATTGGACGTCAACCCACACAAAACAGAATTAATACTCTTTTCGAGAATATATAAAATTCCTCAGATTAGCCCACCCAAGATTAGAGGAATACCATTAGGCTTTTCCGACCAAGCTAAATATTTGGGCCTCATTTTAGACAAAAAACTAAATTGGAAGGCAAATATTGATGAAAGAGTCAAAAAGGCTACTATAGCGCTTTTTACTTGTAAAAAGACCATAGGATCAAAATGGGGCTTCTCCCCAAAAATAACCCACTAGCTATACACTTCGGTAATCAGACCGATACTCATTTATGAAACTGTCGTATGGTGAACCGCACTGGACAAGATGGTAGAATAAGTTCATCAAAGTCCAGCGGTCAGCAGGTATGTGCATCACAGGAGCACTTCGCTCAACACCAACCGCAGCACTGGAAGTGCTCTTAAACCTAACACCACTTGACATCTTCTCCAAAAAGGTGGCTGCCAACTCATGTGTAAGGTTTAGAGCCACCTCTCAATGGACCAGTAACAATACTGGACATACTACTATTCTAGACTGTTTCTGATCTATCCCAGATCGCTTAGACTGTACCACCCCAAAAATGGTATTTGGTAAAAGCTTCCATGTGTCCATCCCTTCAAGATCCTCCTGGAAAGAAGAGAGACCCGAGGAAGACGATGCGGTACACTTTTATACAGACGGTTCAAAGACCGATTACGGAGTTGGAAGTGGTATCTATTCGGAACAACTGAATCTCCGTCTATCATACAGACTTCCCAATCAATGCAGTGTATTCCAGGCCGAAGTTATGGCGATTAAAGAAGCACTATCCTGGTTCAAAGAAAACGTTATATCTTGTAAGGATATACGAATCTTTTCAGACAGCCAAGCAGCTCTTAAATCTCTCGCGTCTGTCTCCACAAACTCTCAAACAGTCCACGATTGTCGATCATCTCTGAATGAGATGACGGAACAGTTTAACATTCACCTCATTTGGTTGCCGGGCCACAGAGACATTCCGGGAAATTGCAAAGCCGTTGAGCTCGCCAAAAACGGAACACTTCTGCCTCATGTTAGACAAAAACATAACATAGGAACACCACTTGCTACATGCAAATATCTTCTCAAGCAATATGCTCTAGAAACAATAAATGCTAGATGGTCACAAGGTACCACCTGCCTAGCAACCAAGCAAATATGGCCAAGTATTGACTTAAAACAGTCAAAAGGCTTCATATCACTGAGCAGACAAAGTATAAGCTCTACAATTGGAGTAATAACGGGACACTGCCTCATAGGAAGACATGCTCTGAGGCTAGGGGTCTACACAAATGACTTCTGTAGAAGCTGCATAGACGAGAAGGAAGAGGAAACGGTCCAACACCTTCCATGTACATGTCCAGCACTCTCCATTAGAAGGAATAACTTCCTCGGTAATCCCTTCTTCGATAACACCAGTGAACTGGCAACGATTGACACAAAACGTCTCTCTAACTTTATTAAAGGTACGAAATGGTTTGTTTAAGTTCATTACTCTCCCATGAGTAACCTCATTAGTGGTATCACAATGGACCCTTGAGGTCTACGTGCGTCAATGACATCTGGACAGCCACTCCAACCAACCAAGACTTTGGAGGAATTTAACTATTAAATTAATTTATTATTATTAATTATTAGAAATTGTAAAAAAATAAGAATTGTGAACTTTAACATTTTGGAATTTTAATAGAATCTGCATTTTAATTTTTACATATATTTTGGTAAAAGTTTACTTTTATTTACTTGCTTAATTAACCGGCTCCTAATCGATAGAATGTTTCTGCCTAAAATATTGCTACTTCTATTGTTTACAAGAAAATTCTAATCTTCGAGACCAAGCGCTCTTGCATCAGTAACCGCCTGATTAATGCAGCGAATATTGAGTCCTTCCCCGTGTCGTCTTGAACCTGGAGCTGGAACCAGAAGTCTTTCTCGGCTGTACTTCCAAAAACGAAACTAAAAAAATATTGCCAAAAACGTAATTACAGTTTCGCTTAAATTATATCCAAATCGACTGAAAGGAGATAATATTTCTACTTTTACAACTGTTTTCGATCCGTTACGTTTTTGTTGCGTATGTCAAATTGAAAGTTGACATCAACTGTTGATGTCACTCAGTTCTAACGTAAAAGTAGCTTTATGTTTTTAGCTTGTACGTCATACTTTGTTTTTTTTTTCTTTCAAGATAAACCATCCTTAGAATCATAATATTAAACGAAATTGTTTGTCGTACAAATAAGGCCAAGTACAATATAAGCATACAGTCAAATTTAATAAATCTTGACATTTCTCGTAAGTTCTAAAGTTTGAAATACCTTTTAGCCATAGAGCATATCTCAAAAAAGAGCATATAATATATTAACTTAAAAAATTCAGCTTATCAGATTATTAAATTAAGACTTGGAAAACTTCGTAAACCAACAACGTTTACAACCAAATATGTGTTCTAAAATTTAATTGTTTCACAAATAATTCAATTCAAACAAATGTTTTGAGTGCGACACTCTTTTTTCCCTCAATCTTTAAAACTGTTGAGCTCATGAAAAAAATGATTTAAACAAACACTTCGGAAAATTGTATGCTTCACAATTTTGCTACAATTGTTAGCACCACGGGACCTAAAACATGAGATACTATAACAAAAATGTTGTTTTTGCTAGTTTTGCCAGTCCGTAGCGGACATAAGAATTTCAAAAGGAAGATAAATATCAAAAACACTCTAATAAAGATATAAATCCTCGGTAGCCATTTTGGTTTGCCTCAAGCTTAAGCGAACACCTGATTCAAAAAGTCATTTGAGTATGTGTGACATTTCCAGTCAAAATTATTACATTTCCCCTAAAAAGTCAGTAGTTAATTCTATGTAAGCCAAGTTTTAAAAAACCTAAACTTAAAAATGTTACACTCCTCGTTAGAAAAAAATGGTAAAATGATATTATTCACGCTTGTTAAAATAAAAACCTTCAAAAAATACCACGTAAATTCGTTTAATGTTGTAAAAAAATTTAAATTTGAAGTTTTATATGGATCCATTTTGTTTGGTTTATTTTTTCTCCACGTTTTTTTTTTATAAAACATACTTTTTATACAAAAACTATTTTACTAATGTCGGTAGACTCTATGTGGCTACTTCAAAATTTGCCAGTGAAGACTGGCTTAAACCTTCAAATTCGTACATTAACTCTCCAAAGCCAGATGACAACGAACATTAAAAATAATTGCATTCAATCTTTTATTCATCTTTCTCTAAAACGTAGTCTATATCGAATTCCAAATTCAAACTCGATTCGATTACTCAATCCACTCTTATAATCAATATAGTAGTTCGAAATGTTTAGAATTCATCATCCATATAGTGCACTGTAACTCGCTGATTCAATGCTTCCGGTTAATCGCCATCGCCATGACATATTCAAGTTAGTCTTCTTTCTCTTTCTTTATTCTTTGGTAATCGAATATCGACAATCGGATGTAGCTGTTTGTAAAATTTTAGTTCTCGTGATTTCCTCGAATTTAAAAGAAAAAAATTAATTAAAACGTTTATTTTCAATGTGCGGTTAAAAAAAATTAAACAAAATGTTAAGTAAGTGTTAAAGTTTTAGTTCGTGTTAAAAAAATATCAATTAATTTTGAAGAAAAGTGTGTATTTCGTTTTGTAAAATGTGTTTTAGAATTCAATTCGTTTTTTGTCTGTTCATTGATTACTGTAAATCGGACAGTGGGTTAATTGGTTAGGTAGTGTTGGTTGGTTTGGCGGTTTAATTTGAAAATTTGAATTTGATTTTCTCAAATTTTTTAAATGTTGTGTAGTAAAAAAGTGAATAAAAGTAGTAATTGTGTATTGAAGTGTAATTTAGAATGAAACGCGGTCTTAAGTTTTTCGTATTATTTGGTAAAATCATTTAAATTTTAATTGAATTGATTTTTTGTCTTACATTCATCATATCGCGTCGCGTAGCGGTTCGCGATCGATCTCGACTCGACAGTGTTGGCAAATAATTTGAAACTATTTAATGAAATGAGTAAGTTACTTTATTTAAGTTGATTTTTTTGTACAAAAATGCTATTCACTAATTACAGCTAAGAAGTTCAAAATTAATTGTTCAAGTAGTTTTCTTTTTATGTATTCGACCTATTCAAGCAATTTAAGAAAATTTGTTAGACATATTAATTAATGTTATGGCCAAAGAGTAAGCTTTTTAAGCATTTACTAGTATATATAAGAAATGATTTCGGGAAAGTGGCCGCCCGATCTGGTTAGAAAAAATTCTAGTCGAGATGCCCATATGTCAGCAATAACTCTGAGGCGTTATGTTAAAATCAGATAACCCCATCAAAAATTGTACCAGTGGTTTTAAATCACACGGCATTGGGGGCCACGCTATAGGCCCACTACGCTAGATATTGCGATCACTAAAAGTTTCCTTTGATAAATAGGTCCATCGCGTGAACGGAACTATTACTTTGGTAGTAAATTGTTTACTATTTGATAAACGTTGTTCAGGAAATAACTTTATGCATTATGAAATGTCAAGCCAAACTGACCATAAATCAAGTGACAGCTGTCAATAAGATTAACTTCGAAAAAAGTATTGCCAGATTAAAAACCACACGTATTATGACCATAAACGTTGTTTCTTAGCCTGGTTTTTCTAATATAAAATATATCGAAAGGAAAATTCTACTTTTCCAAAAAAGATCGTTTCAAAAAATTCTTTATCCAAGTTGACGAAAAATTTATAAATTAAGTAATTTGAATTCATTTCAAACACAAACTGTTTTTGAAAATTACAAAAATGTTAATTATTTTCCGATCAAAAATTGTTAACATTGTTACATTTTTTGATTTTAAACTTCCCAAAGGAAGTTATTGTAATGGGTCCGATTTGTCAAATTAAAAATTTTGACATTTCTCGACATTTCAAGGTCCCTAGAGTAGAAAGATTTTCAGAGAGATGTCTGTGCGTGCGTGTTTTCGTACGTTCGTACGTTCGCGAATTTTATTCTCAAAATAATTTTGTAAAACGAAGAATAAAGTTTTTGACATTTGTTAAAATTTGGGCAAAAATGGAATTGACAGTTTTTTTTATAAAAAATAAAAATGTAAAAGAGAATTTTTTAAAAGTTGGTAAAAATGATTTTCGTCTCAAATATCTTTTCAAAATTTGAAATATTGGTTTCCAACTAAATTCAATTTTAAATGTTGGATTTCAAAGGTTTGGAATTATCAACATAAGCAGAATGAAATTCTGACTTCTAAAAAATGTAAATGATATTCCAATTAGGGGTTTCATTTTGAATAGCCCCCTATTTGCATCGCTATTAATTTTAGCATTGTCCTCTTTTGATATTTTACAATCTTAAATGAACAGTGCACCTTTCAAAACGCATTCAAATTGTTAATTGTTAGTGTAGATGGCACCACAATCAACAAATCTTAAGCAATTTGAGAGGAAAGTTTCCCTACCGTGATATTTTTCGAAGAGGTCATGATTTGTTTCTCTGTTAAAACTACATCAAAACTGTTCTGTTCTAAATATATATTTTGAAAACATTCAAATTAACGGTTTTTGTATAAATCAAAAAAAAATTAAAAAAAAAATATTTGTCACCTCAAAAATTTACGAACAAAACTTGTTTTTTCTCCAAAATAATTTTGTGCAACGAAAATTGAAGTTTTCAACATATAGTTTAATTTAGAAAAAAATCTAATTGAAAATGTTTTTACTAAAAATTAAAAACAAAAAATTTAACAAAAGTTGTTAAATATTGTTTTTCGACTCAATTTTTTTTTTCAAACATTTGATATTATTTCTTCCAACTAGTTTTTAACATTCGGAATAAATTGGAAAAATATCTCCAAATATCTCTTTAAAACTTTGAGATATTGGCTCAACAGTCCATGAAAAACCAGGGCCTAGTGACTTACAACTCTCAACCATTTCTGTGTGCGAGTAATTAAAGAGATGGAGGGGACCTACAGTTTATATGGCGAATCCGAACGGCACTTTTTATGACAAGAATTACTCCTGGAGGATTTGTCAATTCCTCGCAAGAGTCAGTACCCGTGAAAAAAAGTTAGGTGGCACAGGCAGGGATTGAACCCAAGACCCCTTGCATGACAATCCAACGCACTTTTTTTTCAATTCATTTTTATTAATTCAATCTTAAACCTATCTTAAAGCCCGATTGTTTGGGAGTCGCCTATCCACGGTTCTTCGTCTGACGTGGTATATTAGCGGAACTGCCAATCTATCCTGTATCAGACCGCATCTTTCTTCAAAGAGGAATGCCTGTGGTGAAATGAAGCCGCTCAAGCGTGCACTCTCAAAATACTCGTCGTTCGGACAGAACGCCCGGAAAATTAAATTGTTGGTCGAAGACATAACTCTTGCAATGTGATCTCGAACGAGTTTTATCACTAAATTGTCAATTCTGTTGATTCGAGCCCAGTTGTATAGGACCTTTTTGGGATAGTAATGCATGCAAAAAGATTCGGCCGGTACAGCGTCGTAAACACTGCCGCTCGAACATCCGAAACTTCTGCATCTGGGAAGGAGCAAAGTTGTACCACAGATGCCAACCATAAACCATAATCGGCAGTATGATGGCCAGTAGCAAATTACAGTCACTCTGGAGTCAAGCCGACTGCTAAAAAACAGCCTTTTCGTCATTTCGTCAGAGCGATATCGCTCCTCTGGCCTTGGTCAGAGCAGCATTTATATATCTGTCGAAATATAAATACTGATCTAACCAGATACCGAGGTACTTCACTAAACTTTTGCTCGCTAATGGCTACCGTGAAGATCAACGATGAACATCTTGTGACAATTCTTGCACGTATTCCTCGTATAGCTCTAGCCAAGCGTGTCCAGGACAGAATTGTTTCCGACTTCTGAACATTTATTTTCAGTTTCCAGTCGTCGCAGTATCTCTGAATCTTGTCGAAATCACGCTGTAAGAGAATTTTTATTTAAGAATGTTGTGGTAGAAGTTACATTGCCACTTTTGACAACAAACTTTATACCGTTAAGCATATCATAAAGTATATACAACAATGGCTTACTTATGCCAAGCTTGCTCAGTTTTAGGTAAAGACCCTCTTACCGTACGGTATCAAAGGCCTTTTCCAAATCAACCAGGACAGCACCTGTGCATTGTTGTTTTGATTTATTCCATTGGATATCAGGAACGAGTTTAGACGCAGCATGAATTGTGTCATGACCCGCCTTGAACCCGAACTGTTTATCCGGAATTATTTTGTTGTACGCAGCCCACTTAGTTAGAGCCCCATTAATAATCTTTTCGAGAACTTTGCTGATACTCGGAAGAAGACTTATCGACCGAAGATTTGACGGGTTGGAGTTGTCCTTTCCCTTTTTCGGGAAAGAATGAATCACAGCGGTCTTCCAACGCACTGTATAATATGCATTATTCAGTGCATTGTTGAAGAGTGTGGTGTAAATGTCAATTGCTTCCGTCGGTAAATTTCTTATTACAACGTTGGATATAAGATCGACCTGCTGAATTGTTATTTCTTAGTGAATTGAAGATGAGCTGAAGCTCAACCTTCGTCACTATCAAGGGACTTGCTCCCGTTTGCTCGGCAAAACCGTGGTTCTCAGATCGCCATTGTGTGATATCATTTCGAAGATAAAAGTGATTAAGTAGGGCTTTGTTTTCCAGGTCGTGGTTGGGGCGACAACTAACATTCACCTTGTACACTTGCTGGAATGCAGCTCCCACCGCCTCCACTTTTTCCTTCGGATCTTCAATTATGTACAAGTCATCGTCAAAGATGACTTTTTTTGGATCTATTTGCGCTGTCCTGAGTACGTCTCTGTTCTCTTCAGTTCTTTGGAGTTTAATACACGGAAGGTCATTGTCGTTCTTTTTAATGAATATCTTGTTGATTTTGGGGAACATACTAGGGTCACTAGAGTTAACTGACCGGATCTTGCGGTCCCAGTACTTGTTAATTGATAGCCTGTAGTTCTCCTTAATCAACAGATTGACATTTTTTATTGACGACTTCAGTGTCCTAACCTCCAATTCGTGTGGTTCTGTAAGTCGTCTGTACAAGTTTTTGAGTCTTGTCAGTAAGCCACTCTTGTGCCTGCGTAGTGCGTCAATAGTCGCGTTTCTGTAAGCGTCCATTAGGTCCCGTTCTTTGTACTTTGGCATTGTCCGTTCCATCGTTCGTTTTATTGTTTCGTCCATCTGTTGTAAATGTTGGTCAATTTTTGTATATGTCAGGTTTCTGTTGTTTGGTGGGGCTATGTCACTCGAACGAAGTTCTCTCACTAAGGTGTTGGTGAAACGAGGCCAACGCATCTTACTGTAATTGTAAGAGTGCGTTGCAACGTATTTCTCCAACTCCACGCGTTCGTTCAGAATGTGCATTGCAGCAGCCAGTCCGCAATGATCACGCCGCTTCTTGGATTCGATGGCTTTTCAGTGGCCAGCAAGTCGACGCCATATTCAATGCTGTGAAGATTCACCTAATTAAAAAGATGGTTACCTCTGGTTCAACGCACTAACCATCACGCTGCGGGTACTACTAATGGCTTTTAACTTATGGTACCTTTTAAAAAATATTTTTGTCAATATTGAGTAAAATTTCGAGAAAAATCAAATTAACAGTTTTCTTTACAAACAATAAAAACCTAAAAAAAAAACAATACTACACTTTCGAATCAAATATCTTCTCATAATTTAAAAAAAGTTTACTTCAAACTATATTTATCTCACAGAAAATATTGTTTTCGACATTCAGTTAATTGTTTATAAAAATCCAACAATCAGTTTTTTTTATAAAAATTAAAATCTACAAAAAATAGTACGCAAAATAAAAAATTGATATTCGGCTCTCGATATCTCGTGAACATCAGAATACTTTAATTTTAAATTAATTTCATTCATCCAATTTTTATTTGTTTGTATAAGAAATAAAAACATTTAAGGAAATGCTACTAACATTGGTAAAAATAACGAAATAATACACATCCAAACATGATAGTTTTATTCTCAATACTTCCCAATTTTTTAAAATTTCTTATTTTATTTGTGAATTTAATACAAATAATTGCAGTCCCTAAAATCATATTTTTTTAAATTTTGTACATAAGCGTCATCTTCCGGTTTGCTTATTGAAATTAAACGAAAACAAACAATCCAATTAAAATCAATTTCATGTCCAGATAAGTTTTTAAGCTCTCAAAATAAAGTTAAGGAAATGTTTTTTTTTTGTGTTTTGAAGTAAGTATTATATATTTATAATACCTATACCTATTTTGTTTTCCTTTTTTTCTGGCTGATTTCGTTTATGATGTTAAGCATGGTCTTATACCGTCTAAATAAATTAACAACCACTCAAACATTAATTAGACGAGGGTCAAATATTTAAATTTGTATATTCAAAAAAAATAACTTACAGCGCCACCAGTACCTATGGCGAAACCGGAAATTTTTCATAGCTCATTAAATATTTCTCCAACCGTAATTATATCGACTGAGACAATGTGCTTAATTATGCCCTTGCTTCTCCTTATTGTGTTTTTTTTTTCGTTTTTAGTTCCTTTTTATCCCGTAGGAATATATATACCAACACATTCATACATTGCCTTCAAAATATAAACAACCATTAGAGTTTTAAGAAGAATTAGACAATGAGGAGGCATAAACACAAATAAAAAGTAAAGGTAGGTCCTATTTCATTACCATCCTTCCTACAAACAAAAATATAGTTACATGTGAAACAGGGAAGCTTTCCAAATTGCACATGTGTCCTGAAGTTGCCCAACAACTCAAGAGGGAACCTTATACAGGTCTTACTTTGGTCAAAACAAAAAAAATATAATATTCCTAAAGGGAAGAGATTGTCCAAGATAAATAAAACAACACAACAAAAAAAAAGACTGGAAAATAATGAAATACCTATCCTGGTTCTTTTTTTCGTATGCCAGTATTTTCGTTTTTTAATTATACGACATTTTATGCTTAGACATGGCGAGAAAATTCCACTTACAGGCATAATGACCGTTATTAATATTTATGTACCAAAGCAATTTTTATTCCTTGTGGGCGCATAAAAATTATAAATAAAATTTTCATCCAAACAATAGGGTGAGTCTGTACAAAAGGAAAATACTTTTACACGTACCTACCTCAATGTAAATATAGGGATGAACAAACGGAATGAAAGGACATACATTTTTTGAAAACAAATTAAAAGTTAAATATGCTAACTTTAAAAAAGAGAAGTTGTTCAGTCAAATCTGTAGTAATTTATTAGAAGAGAAAGAAGGGGGGGGTATTTTTGAATAAACCCGAGAGATTAAAAGTTTTGGGTGGGCTAAGCGGCATACAACTAATATCGAAATCGTGTGTACTTACATACATATGTACGTTAAAGTCAATACTTGAAAGTTTCAAGAATTTTTAAAAGCCACAGATCTGAAACGGACTTACAGAATATTAATACACTTACTTACTTACTTACTTAAGGTGGCGCTACAATCCTGTGTGAGCTAGGCCATCACCCAACAAACTTCTTCATCTAGCTCGTACACTAGCTCGATGTCTCCAGTTTGGCGCTCCAAGTTGTGTGAGGTCAACTTTCACTCGTGCGCGCCACCTGATCCGCGGTCTGCCTCTACTGCGCTTTCCTGAAGGTCTGGAATGTGGATTCGAGGACTTGGTTTCCATGTACTCTACGTGACCCAGCCATCTTAGACGTTGGCCTTTACCCTTTTGCCTAAGTCTACGGCGCTGTACAGCCCTTAGGCTTGTTTCACATTACACGGTTTTGATCGTACGGCAAAAAACCGGACGGTGACATATTGTTAGATTCGCGAAGAAGAACATATACGCTTTCATATTATACGGTCCCGGTAAAATGTTGGCGCCGGGCCGTGTAGCAACCTTCTACTGCCACTATAGTATACGGCAGCCGGACGGCATGATAATCTTAGTGGCGTATGTAACAAACTGCGTGTTTTCACATTATACGATTTTATTCGTGCGGCAGAGTTTGATCCGCCACTTCAAGTCACGATTACTTGTAATTAACTATTGTGAGAAAGCTAATGTGTAATTACCCATTGATCCGGCTTATGCCGTCCGGTTTTTTGCTTAGAGTTCGTCGTTCCATCTTCTCCTCCACTCCCCTTCTAAGCATACGGAACCGTATATCGCAGGCAGCTTTACCATAATCGAAATCTGCTCTACGCTGTATTCATTCCGGAAATAGTTCTTCGCCTCCAAATTGTGATTGAGTTGACTGTAAATTGCTTTGTGCAGAGACCAAGTAGCTTCATCAAGGCATTTTCCCCATAACATATTATCTACTTTTGCAATTAGGTAGTACAGTGATACTTTCCATTGATTGAAATCAAAGTTATCTATGTTGAGGTCCTATTGTCACCAGTGACGGTGCGTCAATAAGACGTTTTAGACAGTGTCTCCCCTTCAGATTTGAAACAATACTTTACTCTCTACAGTACCTAAATACATAACTTTAAAAATTATATGCATGGAAAAAAAACAAAAATTTGTACCTAATTATACTAATTCCTATTTTGATTTCATTAAGTATAATATTTCCTATCCCATAGTATCTACTTCTTGTCATTTTTTGTCTAACCCATTTATATGTGTAACTACAATCTACATTCACACCTATTTCTACTTTTATCACTACCTCACATATACCAACATCATGCTATGCTATGATGGAGCTTGGCTCTACATATATGACTGACTTCTATTAACGAACCTCCCGAACGAACACCGAATACCGAAAGTACGAATGGCACGACACAAGTAAAGACGAAGACAGAGTCTTTGTTTCCCTTTAAAGTTATATGAAGGGAAAAAGGTTAGCTTATCATTCCCAAAAACTGATTTTGTATGGAAGCTAGTAGACATAAGTGAATCTGTCTAATCGCTTCTTTGTTTTGAAAGTAAATTCTTAATTCGAATTTTTCATGAAGAGAACGAGTGTCAGTCAGGAGGAGCAGCACAGTGAATGTGATCAACGCAGCACGCAGCGGCAGTTGCAGCAGGAAAGTGTTACCAGTTCTCAAAAAAAAGTGGAAGTAGATTTTAGGAAAAAAGTGAAGTAGATTGAGAAAGATGGAAGTAGATTTCAAAAATTAACTTTTTCTTAATTATTCTACATATTTTTAAATTATATTATTTCAATAAAAAATAGAAAAAAAAATTAATTTTTTAAGGCTTCATATCATATACTTCAAGATGTTAATGTAACATTTCTTAAATTAAATCTTGCTTGTTAGCAACGAAAAAGCAAAGATTGGGATAGTGTTGGTAATATCAAATGACTTTAGGATGTTTTTATTGCAAAGGACGAGTTCTTCAAGAAATAGTTATTGGAATCGTAATACAATTTTAGTACATCAACAAACCTTTTATTTTTGTTTTTAGACAACTTGAAAATATCTTTTGAAATTGAAAACAAACAATCAAATTCAAAATAAGACTAGGGCATAACTTAAAACTGTAACAAACAAAAAAAAAAATGCACGACTGGTTCGCATGAACTCGATCATGTATTCAAAAATGTCTGTCTAAAACTATTTCCTGTATTAAATTAAAATGTACCTGCAAAAAAATTTGTTTTCAAAAATGTAAATGCCATTTGATTTCTCAAGAAAAAATACAATTTTTTTAAACTTGCGTTTGAAAATAGTTATTGAATTTTAGTTTAAAAATATTTTTGGAATATAATTTTGAACTTATTATTAGACGACTGGCATTTCAATTTTGTAAAAAATGATAACCCATTTTCAAGAAATCAAATTTCGAAAAAAAATAATATTTGTTTTTAAATAAAAAATAAAAACCAATGATATTTTTGGCAGAAAAAAAAGTTTAGTTCTTGAGAAAACTTAAAAACAAAATAACGGTTTTAGCTGGGATGGGATAGCCTTTATATATTTTTATATTGAAAGAAGCTAAACTAAGAACACAGATTTTAGCAAGAATTTAAAAAAATCTATCGGTTTGTTTTTGAAAAAAAAAATCGAATTATCGATATTGAGCTCTGTCGGAAGACGTTGCGTCTTACATGTGAATTAAATTATTTTCATATCATTCTAATATTGAACTCTGACAGGACGAGTTAAGGTTGTAAATTTTTGAGAATGCCAACCTGTATTGCGTAAATCAAAACATTTGTAAAATGGATTTTTCAGGAAATGATGATATTTTTGAGTATTTCTCAAATGATACAAATGTAAAGTTTTCAATGCTACCTATAGAAGATAAGATAACTATTAATTCATTATTACAATGCGAAATAATGAATCAAAATTTGTGTCTACCCAGTCAAATGGACTGCCGCACGTCACTGATTGTCACTATCCCTAGCAATTTTCATCCATTCTGCATACCATCCAGACCTCTCTCGAATAGTTTGAAGTGCCACTATCTTCGGTAACCGGTAATTATCCATATTCATGATTTTGATCACATAATCAATCTGCATTCGAAGTGTTCGCACAAAGAGTGGCTGCAGTCCCGTTTCCAACATAACTTTATAGTTCATCGTGTTTGGTGGCAGCCGTAGGACCCTTTTAACATATAGTATATACATTTTTGACAAGCTCTATATTTTCACCATTGTAGTTCCATTTTTCATTAAGGCAGTTTCTACATCCTCCGTTCCATGTTTATCATAAGCTGTAGTGATTCTGGAGATAACGCGGGAACCACAATATCATCCGCAAACAAGAGTGCTTTAATTCATTCTCCCGCGTGAAATCGACTAAGTCTTTGATAATTAGAGCGAATAGGTTTGGACCCATCGTACAACCTTGTCTACCGCCTGATTCCGTTCTGAACCAATCCGATCTTTCTGTAGTATTCCAAACTTCTGCATTAGTATCCATATACAGGCTTTGCAGGACTCTTCCAAATTTCGAACACATTCCCATAGCAAAGAGCTTACAGAAAAGAGCTTGCATATTCACCGTGTCAAATGCAGACTTAAAATCTACGAAAAACTCGTTAAACTTCTTATTTCTTCTTAAAAATTAATCCGCAATGCTTTTCAGAACAAAGATATGATCGATTGTTGAGTAACCGGATCTAACGCCTGCCTGTAATTCTTTTAACAGCTTATTTTCTTCAATCTATTTACTGCGCCAACAGCTGTAAATATTTTACAACACGAATTTAACAAAGATATTCCTCGAAAGTTCAACATCTCAGACCAGCTTTCTTTTTTGTGGATCGGAAAAATAATTGATTCCCTAAATTCTTGGGGAGTTATACCTGTTCCCAACACCTCGTTGTAAACTGCACTAAGCCTGCTTATTAACTCAACAGTTCCATGGTTAAAAAATTCCGCTGGAATCCCATTAGAGCCTTCCGCTTTCCCATCCTTCATTTTGTTAATTGCTGCATCTACTTCTTCGTTGGCTAAATCTGTGTCCAAAACATCATTATGAATACCCGGATGTGCAAAATGAAAGTTGGTTCCTTGATTCAGAAAATTTTTAAAATGGTTTGCCAAAAACAACGGGCTCAACTTGGGATGAATTTTAAAGGTTGTACCATTCAAATTGTTCACCAACTCCCAAATGCCCTTCGAGTTCATACAATTCGATAAACGTCTAGACTCTGTCTCAAAGTATTTTTTTTTTTTGGAAACACAAGTTCTTGTAATTGGTGTTTGCTTGAAGGTATTGTCTTTTAAAGTGCTCATCGCTTGTGTGACGATAAGTACTTAACCATCCAAATAATAATTTTCTGGCCTTTTTACACTCCTGATCAAACCAAAGCGCTATAAAGCTATCTTGTGCTTTCCTAATACTGCACAACGTTCTCAGATATAATATTTTCATGTCAGGAGAATATTTCCCGATTTTGTTCGTTTTGAAAGATGTCATCATCTTTGACAAGCAAAATTAAAGCAAAAAGTATACAATGTCCTCAAGGGTGATAAGCATTTCTGGTAATTTGTTAAAAATGCTCTTTTCTAATGATACTCCTTTTGTAAGCTCCATTGATAAATCCAATGCACAGTTGGCTGTAAATTCGATGCTGTCAGTGAGTGACTCATAAGTGTAAAAGATTCTGTGAGACCAATCTCCTTTTGAACTCTCACATTCGGTAAAGCACTTAAAGATCTTGATATTAACAAAACCGCTAGCCTATATAGCATTCCCTTATTTTTCTGAAAAGGAGTTCTTCAACGCTGTCATAAATAGTTCATAGGCTTCCCCATCTGACCTACTCTAAAAGTTTCTTTCCGAGTTGTCCAAGAACAGCATTTTTCCAGGTGAATTCTCTCCCCTCCCTAACTATCGTCCAATTGCACGTTTCAAAGGTCATGGAAACGGTGATTAATTTTTACCTTAGGAAAGATCATGATAAACAGCTTTTTATTGACCAGCAGTATCTTAGGAATAAGTCAATTGGTAATCTTATGGTTTATCTAACCCAACAGTGGAAGACATCGTTGCATAGTTTCGAAGAAAGTGGGATTATTGCACTTCATATTTCAAAGGCATTTAATAAAGCTAAGCATGAAGCTCTTTCATCAAAAATGAGTACATTTGGTTTCGATGATTCTCTTCATTCTTGGGTGAGATATTACCTTTGGGATAGTTCAATTTAAGAAATATAAGATGCACTCAAAATTTTAATTTATAAAATAAACGGTGGTGTGCCCCAGGGCTCTGTTTTGTCTCCTGCACTATTTCTTATTTTTATAAATAATCTTCTGTTTGAAACTTATTATGTACTTAATTGGTGCTTAACGTATTCGTTTTAAAATTCTCATGTTTGTCCTTGAGGATGTGGACTAGCAACTGCAGCGCATGATAAGCTTATTTAATTCTGATCTTGACTGTCCAATGAAGAATACTTCAAAAACTCAATGCTGTCTACTGTCTCGAAAGCGTAACTCTCCCCCAATGCCACTATTCATGGGTTAACAGCTTTTAGTTTTGTGTATGTTCGTCACGAAGCATCTCTTGGGGAGTGATCACATATTTGACATTGCCAGAAATGCTACTAAGTATTAAGGTTTTCTCGTACGGTGCAAGAAGTTTTTTCCCCTTCTGATCTGGCTATAATTTACAAATTACTCCATCTGAAATTCGAGTAAATTTCCCATATTTGGGCTGGTACCCTGAATAACGTGCTTGAATCTTTTGAATAGAATTGAGGCTGTTGCTAGTCTTGAACACCACGGCAAGGGCTCATGACTATCATTATTTTATCAATATTTTTATAAAACATGCTTTACTGAAATATCCAGTTCCAGTCCTTTTCTCAAACAATTCAACCAAAAATATTCAGTTCCAGTCCTTTCCTCAAACAATTCAACCAGAAATATACAGTTCCAGTCCTTTCCTCAAACAATTCAACCATAGAACTCGTCCTTTTAGAAATGGTCATCAGTGTACTCTTGAGCCAAATTTTGGACGTACTTTTAAATAAAGGGTGATTTTTTAAAAGCTATAGGAAAATTTAAAAAAAAAACACATACAATTCAAAAAATTCATGAAATCTTTATTTGAACCGATAGTACGGTCCAGATAATTTAATGTTTGATGCAAATGTTGACCTTAACGGCGCCTCAAATGGTCGATCCGCTTAATCCAAAGTTGGCATACTCTTTCCAACATTTTGGTCGGTATCTCAAGAATAAATGCTTGAAAGTTGTTTTGAAATGCGTCAATTGAAGCAGGCTTGTATGTATAGACATGAGGTTTAACATACCCCAGACAAAAGTTGGATATCATAATTACACCAAACTGTGACTTTTTCTAGATTTATTGGTAGCTCTTGCAATGCTTCTGGCTGATATTCACTCTAAAATCGACAGTTCTGCTTATTAACGTACCCACTTAGCTAAAAATGAACTTCGTCGATGAACACAATTAAATGGAAGAAGCGCTCGAAACTTTCTCAACAGAGCACACATTTTGATAATAAAATTCAATAATTTCCAAGCGTTATTAGTTTGTAAGACAATTCATAAATAAATTATATACCAAACTGAAGACATTTGATTGTGAAACAAAACGTTCATCAACTGTTAAAACCTTTATTGGTAAAAAGATAATAGCTAAAAAATCACTCTTTACAAGGATTCTTTATTAAGCCGCACTTCACGAATGTGGAATGCTTATCATATTTCCACTCATAGCATTGCACTCATTGAAAACCAATGTGCATGTCCTTAATAATCCTATCCTCATTCCCTAATAAAAGTGTACATTTTTATAATATTGCCTTCCTTACATGATACAAGAGAATTTTTATATCCACCTTTAACCTGTTTTCTATGTCAATGCCCATATCGCTTTATTGATATATCTGCTTACTTTCTATTTTTCTTTAAACTTTTATTATTTAAAAAATGTCCCTTTTATAATATCATAATCTTTTCATGTCCTTTTCATTTTCCTAAGACTTAATAATACCTTATGTCGCATCAAATAGAGTGAGATAAATAATAATTTTTTGGCTGGGCACACAATGGTTAAGGCTCATATTAGATTGTTGGCATTGACCTTGGCATGGCACCCAGAACACAGTTGAGGATCCACACGATACGACATTGAATTAAACACCAGCATTCTATGATTTGTGATTTTGCCTTTTCGCTGTGAAACAAAATCTTTTGCCATTAGGCGCGCCAGCACTAAAATATTATACCTCATATCTGTCTTCTTAAAAACCTTGACAGAGACTTTAGAAAAATACAATTGGGACGAAATTAAATTAAAATATTTCTGACATAACTTATCTTTTTTTTATTTCTATTTATCTCTCTCTTTCTCTCGTTCTGTTGAGCAGCAGGACAATCTATGAAATTGCTCCCAGTTTCCCACTTCGTACTCTTTGTACAGCAGATAAATGTCGTTCAATTCTTTGGAATGAAGTTCATACAACTGCAATGAATGGGACTATAAGATAATACAAAGTGACATTGAGAGGGGGGGATGAAGGGGGAGTGTATGATGGGAGCCAAGGTAAAGATAGCATTACGACGACAAAAGTTTTGAATTTGGCTTTCAGAGATAAAACCTATATATCTTCATCTCGTTTCACATACTTTTTTATTTTCTATTCGTTATTTTTTTCTGTACATACATATCTGTCGTGAGATGACCTAAATTTATATTGAATTCGCAAGATTGCTCATTCACTATCACTGATGTGCACTGTAAGCACATTTTCGAGAGGATTTTCTTTATTTTTGAATTTGAAAATGAAAATGGAAAAAAAAACACTTGGCTTTAATTGCGAAATAATTTTTTAGTTTTGTAGATTTTTGACAGTTGTACTTTTTTACAGCTCAATAATTTTGTATCAGTTTTATTCTGTTTTAATGAATCACTCCTTCATTGGTTTAGTAATTAGCTTTCGAATCGTTCAATACAAGCTGTATTTAAAGGATTCAAGTCTGAAAACCACAAAATAAATGCTGGTGTGCCCCAGGGCTCTATTTTATCTCCAATACTCTTTCTCATTTTTATTAATGATCTCCTGTCTGCTACTTCTAATCCAATACATTGTTTCGCTGACGATAGTACTCTTAGCTTTTTATATTCGTTTTCAGAGTCAAACCCCTCTTCTTCGGATGTGGAATTGCAATGACAAAATATGATAAGCTCAATAAATTCCGACCTAAACAGCATTGTACAATGGGGAATAAGAAACCGCGTGGAATTTAATGCTTCGAAAACGCAATGCTGCCTTGTATCGTTAAAGCGAAATATACCCCCCATGGCATTATCCATAAATGGCACTTGCATTTAGGAAACTGAACATCTCGGTATTCTCGGTATGTGTATCACCAATCACCTTTTGTGGAACGATCACATACGCGATGTCGTCAAAAATGCCGCAAGATGTTTGGGTTTTCTAAAGCGATGCAAGAAGTTTTTCTCCCCCTCTGATCTGGCTGTTATTTACAAGACTTATATACGTCCAAAGCTTGAGTATAACTCCCTTATCTGGGCCGGTGCTCCTACAACTTACTTAAGCCTCTTGGATAGTATTGAACGTAGAGCATTTAGATTGATTGGTGATATTACCATCATAAGATCATTTACGTCACTTGAACATCGTCGAAATGTTTCTTGTCTCACCCTCTTTTACCACTATTTTAATGGTTTATGCTCTAGAGAAATAGCCAGCTGCAATCCTCCCCTTTAACAGTTCAACCGTAATACTCGCGCTTCTAGGAATGCTCATCAATATACCCTCGAGCCCAACTTTGGTCGTACTGTCAAGTACAGAGATTCGTTCTTTAGCCGTACTATGCGAATGTGGAATGCCTTGCCACACTCTGTTTTTGAAAGCTATTGCAATATTCAGGAATTCAAAACCAATGTGCACCGACATCTTCTTTCAACCCCTCTTCCCCTTTCCTAGTGCTCACACTGTGTCTACATAATAAGGGTAATAAAGGGTGTTCCGAAATTAACGCAAGATTTGAATTAAATAGAAAACGCCGTTTTTAGTCTTTTGATAGTTATATGTTTATTGACTCGTAAAGTATATAGGATAGGGTTATGTATGGAATAACACATCGGACAAATGGCCTCCACGGCTTTGCATGCACATCCGCACTCTTTTGTTGAAATTTTCCATGACCATTCTGCATAAATGTGGCTGAATTTTGTTGGTGCAGCGTTGAATCTCCTCCTTTAATGCACGGGCGGTTGTGGGCTTGTTGACATAGACTTGTGATTTCAAATAACCCCATAAAAAGAGGTCTATGGTGTTAAATAACACGATCTAGGAGGCCAATTTCGATCACCAAAACGAGAGAGTACACGACGTAATTGAATTGTTTCACGGGCTGTATGACATGTGGCACCGTCTTGTTGAAATCACATATTGGACACATCAATATCATCCAATTTTGGCAGAAATAACTGTGTAATCATGTCGCGATATCGAGCACCAGTAACGGTCACTGCTTGACCAGCATCATTTTCAAAAAAATATGGCCCAATTATGCTTCCAGCCCAAAATCCACACCATACAGTCACGCGTTGTGGATTCATTTGTTTTTCGACAATCACATGTGGGTTCTCCGAACCCCAAATGCGGCAATTTTGGCGATTGACAAAGCCATCAAGATGAAAATAAGCACATTTTCGAGAGGATTTTCTTTATTTTTGAATTTGAAAATGAAAATGGAAAAAAAAACACTTGGCTTTAATTGCGAAATAATTTTTTAGTTTTGTAGATTTTTGACAGTTGTACTTTTTTACAGCTCAATAATTTTGTATCAGTTTTATTCTGTTTTAATGAATCACTCCTTCATTGGTTTAGTAATTAGCTTTCGAATCGTTCAATACAAGCTGTATTTAAAGGATTCAAGTCTGAAAACCACAAAATAAATGCTGGTGTGCCCCAGGGCTCTATTTTATCTCCAATACTCTTTCTCATTTTTATTAATGATCTCCTGTCTGCTACTTCTAATCCAATACATTGTTTCGCTGACGATAGTACTCTTAGCTTTTTATATTCGTTTTCAGAGTCAAACCCCTCTTCTTCGGATGTGGAATTGCAATGACAAAATATGATAAGCTCAATAAATTCCGACCTAAACAGCATTGTACAATGGGGAATAAGAAACCGCGTGGAATTTAATGCTTCGAAAACGCAATGCTGCCTTGTATCGTTAAAGCGAAATATACCCCCCATGGCATTATCCATAAATGGCACTTGCATTTAGGAAACTGAACATCTCGGTATTCTCGGTATGTGTATCACCAATCACCTTTTGTGGAACGATCACATACGCGATGTCGTCAAAAATGCCGCAAGATGTTTGGGTTTTCTAAAGCGATGCAAGAAGTTTTTCTCCCCCTCTGATCTGGCTGTTATTTACAAGACTTATATACGTCCAAAGCTTGAGTATAACTCCCTTATCTGGGCCGGTGCTCCTACAACTTACTTAAGCCTCTTGGATAGTATTGAACGTAGAGCATTTAGATTGATTGGTGATATTACCATCATAAGATCATTTACGTCACTTGAACATCGTCGAAATGTTTCTTGTCTCACCCTCTTTTACCACTATTTTAATGGTTTATGCTCTAGAGAAATAGCCAGCTGCAATCCTCCCCTTTAACAGTTCAACCGTAATACTCGCGCTTCTAGGAATGCTCATCAATATACCCTCGAGCCCAACTTTGGTCGTACTGTCAAGTACAGAGATTCGTTCTTTAGCCGTACTATGCGAATGTGGAATGCCTTGCCACACTCTGTTTTTGAAAGCTATTGCAATATTCAGGAATTCAAAACCAATGTGCACCGACATCTTCTTTCAACCCCTCTTCCCCTTTCCTAGTGCTCACACTGTGTCTACATAATAAGGGTAATAAAGGGTGTTCCGAAATTAACGCAAGATTTGAATTAAATAGAAAACGCCGTTTTTAGTCTTTTGATAGTTATATGTTTATTGACTCGTAAAGTATATAGGATAGGGTTATGTATGGAATAACACATCGGACAAATGGCCTCCACGGCTTTGCATGCACATCCGCACTCTTTTGTTGAAATTTTCCATGACCATTCTGCATAAATGTGGCTGAATTTTGTTGGTGCAGCGTTGAATCTCCTCCTTTAATGCACGGGCGGTTGTGGGCTTGTTGACATAGACTTGTGATTTCAAATAACCCCATAAAAAGAGGTCTATGGTGTTAAATAACACGATCTAGGAGGCCAATTTCGATCACCAAAACGAGAGAGTACACGACGTAATTGAATTGTTTCACGGGCTGTATGACATGTGGCACCGTCTTGTTGAAATCACATATTGGACACATCAATATCATCCAATTTTGGCAGAAATAACTGTGTAATCATGTCGCGATATCGAGCACCAGTAACGGTCACTGCTTGACCAGCATCATTTTCAAAAAAATATGGCCCAATTATGCTTCCAGCCCAAAATCCACACCATACAGTCACGCGTTGTGGATTCATTTGTTTTTCGACAATCACATGTGGGTTCTCCGAACCCCAAATGCGGCAATTTTGGCGATTGACAAAGCCATCAAGATGAAAATGTGCTTCATCGCTTAGGATGATTTTGCTGAAAAAATCAGGGTCCATTTGTTGATGTTCAATAATCCATTCAACGAACTCTCTTCTCTGTCCATGGTCATTAGTCTTCAATTGTTGTGTTAATTGAATTTTGTAAGCATGAAGACACAGATCTTTGGTGAGTATACGCTGTAGAGAGGTTCTTGAAATTTGCAATTCTTGTCCACGACGTCGAATTGAGGTTCCTGGATTGTCAGCAACACTCTCACGCACTTCTTCGACATTAACATTTGAACGGCTTGTTTTTGGACGACGAGTGTGTTTGGCGTCTCCAACGGATCCAGTCTCCATGAATTTTTCAATTAATCTCTTCATAGTTGACGAAGTTTAAACACTATTCCGACCATATTTTGTATGAAATTTTCGAACTGCAGCCGCCAAGCTTTCACTATTTTTGAAATATTCTTTAATAATGAAGACACGTTGTTCTATCGTGTAACGCTCCATTTACAATAACCCTATACTGTTAGCTGTCAAATTGCTATTTTTCAGGGTTGCCAACACTTCACTGCACAAATGGCGGCAAATACAAATCTTGCGTTAATTTTGGGACACCCTTTATATCCCTTTGAGTATGCGCTTGTTATAAAAAAAAATGTCATCTTGTTCTGACATTAGAGGAGATCACCATCACTTTGGAGTTTTTAGCTCACTAATTTTGACATTTCATCATGTTTTCTCCCTCATACACATTATACTCAAATTACAACGATGAAAGTGATGATCTTGTTGAATATTTTGACATTGACAATTCACTAACTGTCATAAGGGTGCGTACGCAATGAAAATCGAAAGTTGTCAAGTGTCAATTGGAAAATCCTTTTTTTTTAACTATTTCTAAATATCTGATCAACTGTTATTTTGTAGTTTATATTTGCTAAGATATTAATAGATTGATATGGCTTAGATGTCATTCATTCTAAAAAGACAAAAATAATTAATTTGTTTCCTCTGATCTCCTTGAAGAAAAAAAAAAAATAAATATTTAATATATTAGGAGCCTACTTATTGAATAAATCGATGAAGTCACGTAGAGAAAGAACTTTTCTTGATTGTAATTTTGTCAACAAAAAAAAAGGAAGACAAAAACAAAAATACAAGCGTTAAAAGGAAACCAATTTATCCTTAGTTAGGTTATCCTTCATAAACTAATCCTAACCTAACCTTCCGGGCAGAACGGCATTGACCAATCTTCTTATAGCTGTATATTGAAATCAATAAATACTTACCTAACTCTCTCTTCTTTTTTTTTTTGTTTTCGTTAGCAAATGGTACATCCTTAATTTGTAGGCGATTTTGTTAAGAAGGCGCCTACGTATAGTTCCATTTAATATTATCTACTGATAAATTAATAACATTATTACTCCCTTCAAAAACACACTGAGAATATTTTATTCAGGGTACGTACATAACTGGATCCTAATATACGAACACAGACAAATATATATTTTGTATACATAAGTGTCCTTAAAATATGTTTTGTGTGTCTTAAATTTCAGGAATAATTTGAAACTGTCATTGAGTCTCTCGTAAAGGATATTTTGTGTATGGAACTTTTTATCGATGGAAAGGGTTACAAGAATTACGAGGCAATTTTTATTTTTTTGTTTATTTTTATATTGTATTGAATTTTTATTGATTTATTAGTAAATTTTTCTTTTTTTTTTATTTTTCAAGACAAAAAGAACAGTTTTGACTTCGATAAGACTTGTATAGTTTTTTTTTCTATAATCCTTTCCCAAGTTTTTATAAACATTTCGTTTTTGAATCTTAGAAGTTTAAAGAAAGTTCATTAAAAAATACGTAAAGTTGGAAAACAACTTCCATAAAGCTTCTATAAAAACCTCAAACCAATTTTATAGAAGTTCAAACCTTCTCAATATTTTTAGTTTTAAATTATCGAAACTCTTTTTGTATTTAAGTAGTGTCCTAGCTATTATAAATAGGTTGCTCCTTTTTTAAATTCATCTTAACGTTTATTAAGATCTATGGAAGCCCGTAGACCCAAGGGTGAATTTAATTAACCACAATCGCATACAAAATAGAAACCAAAATTATTTATTCTTTAACCTTTTCATTGGTAACTTCGGTAAGTTGAGTGTCAATCATAGAGTTGGACAGGGAGAAATATTTTTAGCTTCATGCAACCATTGTCCTTACTTCTACTTCTGTTTAGTCTTCTTTCTTAGCTATGCTAAAGGACTATGGTTGAAGTGGTGTTATTCTTTTCGAGTTATTGTGTTATCCTTGCTCATTCAGTCGTCTGCTTAGTTTAGTTTTTTATTTCTTTCTTATTTTGTATTCTTCTTTTAAGTCCACATTTTTTTTATAGAGGAAGACAAGCATATAAAAATGGCGTCTTTATAGCAAGAGGGGTGTGAAAAGTTTTCGCTAACAATTTTGTTTTAATTAAAGTTTGTGCACTTTATAAGGCTTCGCTTATACAAGCATAGAGCATATACTCGCTGTTTGTCATATTTCTTCTTATCCTGCTGATTCTTGTCCTTAAATGGTAAAATTTCATCTACAGGTTCTTTTTCAACCTTCTTTAACTCTTTTAGCCACCTTTCTAGAAAAAAGTCTAAAAAGATGAATATACAGTTGGGTTTGATGAAGATTTGCTTAAACAGAAAAATGAAAAAGTAGACACAGACAAATAAAAAAGAAAAAGAAAGCAAATTTAGAAAAAGCAAACATAAAGAAAGACAGAAAACTAACATTTCGTTTGCACTTCATTTTTACGATGGACCAATTTCATCCATCGTCACACTCTCACTCTGCTGGCTGCATCCATTCACCCAGGAATCCAAACCAACATACAACGATATACGATGATGACGAGAAGTCCCTTAGACCCTCTTCTATACTTAGTATGGCAAGACTTGGTATATGTATGGGAAGTGGGAAAAATAAAGGTAACAAACTAGATGATGGAACTTTCTTCTTTCTACAATATACTTAGACCTACCTTTTCCATTCAACCTATTATTGCTCCCTTAGGTTTTTTGTTGGTCTCAATCCGATTTGAATGGCAGCATAAAAGGGACACAGTACAAGGATAATGTAGACAAGACTTAAGAGTATTAAGAAAAAGAATACAAAACTACTACAATACACTCAGAAAAACTCGAAACAAGTTTTTTTTTTTTTGTAATTCAATTTTTAATAAATTTCCAAAACAAAAAGAATAATCAGAACTTTGATCAACTTTACTCGAGTGACAAAAAAAAGCTGCATCAATTTAAATCCCACTTTTAAAGTACGATCTTCAGTTTTTTCTCTTTTTCCTTAATTGAACAAAAATCGAATGCTTTTGATAAAAACTATCGACTATTTTTTAAAATAATTTTGTTATTTAAATTATATTACTTAAATCTTTATATTTTTAAAAATCCTGCTTTCTGCTTTTTTATTTTTATTCATTTTTACCGAAATGGGCGGAGAAAATTGAAAATAAAAATAGTACACTCTGGCGTATACGTACTTTTTTATTTTTTACTTTAATTTTGATTTTGAATCTCTTTCTGAATGTTCTTGTTAAAATGTCTTAAAGACTTTATTTAAAATAAAGCGGAATACTTACTAACTTAAGGTGTTGCATCGGTCCGAGATGGACCAGGGCCTCAACCAAGATGCGTCTTCTAGTGTTGACGATTGAGTTTTGCACAATTCTTTCCGAAACAATGTTGAAAAAGTCACATTTTCTAAAGAAAAATTTGAGGTCTTGTGCGTACTTAATAGAGAAGAGTGCATTGACAGGGAAGCCAAAGGAAATAATTCCCTTGTAAAGTTCATCTAAATAGATACTTTCATTGATGGTGGGTATTAAAGACCTGGTTTTTTTCCAACATCTGACATAGTTTGAATATTTGTTTAATGGTGGGCTGTTTTTAGCGGCATATGAAGGAATAACCAATTCCAAAATTCTGCAGTAAAAGATTTAAATGGTCACCCTAGTTGTCATATTAATGTTTTTGGTACATGACATGACAGAGTTTTAAAAATTTAATTTTTCATTTTGGTCTTCATTTTCTTATTTTCTTTCTTTTAAACTAAAATTACCCATTATTTAAAATAACAATTGAAATGTTGTACCATTCCTGTTGAACCATCCTTCACAGTGCGGTTAAATTTTGTGTTAAATGTTTCCCAACCGTGCATTTTAAATCTCTCGATTGGGATGTCCACTCTAAAACGCTCAACTTTTGGTCCTTAAAATACTTTTGAGTAGATTTGCATGTGTGTTCAGGGTCGTTGTCCTGCGGTAGATATTATTTGAGAGGCATGTTTTCGTCCGCATAAGGCAGCATTGTATCCTTCATGATATTGAACTTCTTATTTTGATAAATTTTAATCTCAATCAAACCATTCTTGATCGTTTTCTAGATGTATTTGGGACTAAGTTCTTTCAAAGGAAACCTTCTTCCATCACTTCCGAACAAATTTATTTTTGTTTCGTCCATCAACAAAAAATTCCTTCACTTTTTGCCTACTTTTGGTCCACTCCAATCATAATGATCGTGGCCGACTTCAAACCTAATTGTTATATTTTTTTCCTTAGAAAGGTCACTATTCTTACGATCCTTTTGAACAAGTTAGCTTCAACAAGTCTTCTACGCACACGGACAAAAATTTACCTTAACCGAGTGCGATTTTCTCTCGGTTAAAAAAAAATAGGGTAAAATGACCATATTCTCGTGAAAAATTCTATAAGTATCTATTGCTAATAAGATCCGAGCCAAAACGGTTAATTCATTACTGTTCAAAAAAGCAAACTGAATTGCTCTTATAAAACAAGTCAGTCGACTAAAATAACCATAACATTTTGCTTTTCATGTGTGTACATAACACATAAGAATCTCGTCAAAAAAAAAACTATTGATATGGAGTTTTTAACACACCAATCAGTTTTTTTTTATAGTTTTCCCTATGCAAATTTAAGCAAATGAGAGTATTGTAATAACTCATAAGCACCTTGTTAGAAATTAACAGTTAATATTGTTTAATTAAAAACAACAACTGTGCAGTTTTAAACAGAGACATTTAGGAAATTTAAACAAACACAATTGAACTGTCACTCGTTAAAAAACAAACAAAGTGTGTTGTCATATTAAAGCCGATAGCTCGGATTTTATTAACCGATTTATGTATTACTATTTAAACGAATACAACTTTGTTCAAATAACATAAGCAAACTGCTCAAAACAAACAACAAGAGTTATTTTATTACTGATAACTGCTCGGGTAAAACAAACCAATTTATTCAAGAAAAACTAACAAATGCATTTTTGCTAATAGATCACAACCACACGGTTAAAAACAAACAATAAATGTTGTTTTCTATTAGCTAATAACTTGGATCTTTTCAACCGATTTACTTATGAGTATTTAAACAAATACAACTTTGTTCAAATAACATAAGCAAACTGCTCAAAACAAACAACAAGAGTTATTTTATTACTGATAACTGCTCGGGTAAAACAAACCAATTTATTCAAGAAAAACTAACAAATGCATTTTTGCTAATAGATCACAACCACACGGTTAAAAACAAACAATAAATGTTGTTTTCTATTAGCTAATAACTTGGATCTTTTCAACCGATTTACTTATGAGTATTTAAACAAATACAACTTTGTTCAAATAACATAAGCAAACTGCTCAAAACAAACAACAAGAGTTATTTTATTACTGATAACTGCTCGGGTAAAACAAACCAATTTATTCAAGAAAAACTAACAAATGCATTTTTGCTAATAGATCACAACCACACGGTTAAAAACAAACAATAAATGTTGTTTTCTATTAGCTAATAACTTGGATCTTTTCAACCGATTTACTTATGAGTATTTAAACAAATACAACTTTGTTCAAATAACATAAGCAAACTGCTCAAAACAAACAACAAGAGTTATTTTATTACTGATAACTGCTCGGGTAAAACAAACCAATTTATTCAAGAAAAACTAACAAATGCATTTTTGCTAATAGATCACAACCACACGGTTAAAAACAAACAATAAATGTTGTTTTCTATTAGCTAATAACTTGGATCTTTTCAACCGATTTACTTATGAGTATTTAAACAAATACAACTTTGTTCAAATAACATAAGCAAACTGCTCAAAACAAACAACAAGAGTTATTTTATTACTGATAACTGCTCGGGTAAAACAAACCAATTTATTCAAGAAAAACTAACAAATGCATTTTTGCTAATAGATCACAACCACACGGTTAAAAACAAACAATAAATGTTGTTTTCTATTAGCTAATAACTTGGATCTTTTCAACCGATTTACTTATGAGTATTTAAACAAATACAACTTTGTTCAAATAACATAAGCAAACTGCTCAAAACAAACAACAAGAGTTATTTTATTACTGATAACTGCTCGGGTAAAACAAACCAATTTATTGTAGAACTGTACCTAAGACGCTAGTTATAGCTATAGGAAAATTCTAATTAATATTTTTAATATTTAAAAAGTAATAACTACTTTCTGCCTTATTCATGTCGTAAATATACACAAATTATTTTCGCTCGTATTTCCATACCCTTTAAAAATGATCAACAAAAAACCACAGGCAAACCATGCTCCTATAGGTATAATGTTTGTTGAATTTTTCATCTTAATTTTTAACGTGTATATTAGCCGCGTTTTATTATCACCGTGATCTGATCCGGATCAGATCATGATAATAAAACAGCATTGGATCATCATATTTTTTATTATTTAAAGTTTGGTAGCAGTGTCAAATTCGTTCTTTCAAAAGTGACAAACCAAATACCCAAAACGGAAGCTGCAGCATTGGATCATCATATTGATCGATCATTGATCAAAGTATTCATTTTAATTTGTATTTCTTTTCTCTTTTAAAAACTTTTATAATTTGCAGTTTTTATTTGAAAGTGATGAAAGCGAAGAATCAAAGAATTCAATTTTATCCCTATTGAATCTTATCGATGATGATTCAAGTTCCAGTTGTAGCTCCACAACTTCTGAAAATGTGCAAATCACAAAAATCAAAAAATGTTGAAAATACTTTTACGTGGGATTTTTTTGAAATCATTCTTTAAATTAAAAATGGTTGTAAGAAACACTTAGGTGACATAAATTAGAACTCAGAACCGTCTAAACCATCTCAATAAAGAGAGTAGTTTTGAAATGACAGTGGTTTGTATGTAACACTTCCAAGAATTTCGAGAGAAAATCATACACAATTCTTAAAAGTGTTACATACAACCCACCGTCATTTCAAAACTACTCTCTCTCTTTAACCAAGTAGTTTGGATATTTAAAGCAGAGTATGTTAGTATAATTTAGGCAAGTTGATTGTGAAAAATGAACCTAGTAAGTTTGTATAATTTTACCAAGTAGGCTGTGAAAATTTACCAAACTGGGTTGGCTCATTAATACAGAGTAAGGTGCCATGGGCTCTATTTTTTTTTTAGTATGAAATAAAGTAAGTTAAATTTAACACAGTACTTTGTGTTAATTTAACCGAACGAATTGTTTAAAATGAACACATAGATCGTCTCTTAAAAAGAAAATTAAACAAGTGAGTTTGGTTTTAAAAACAGAGTTGCTTGTATAATAATAGCCAATTTGAAAGGCTCTTAAGAACCCTGTTACTATGCTTTTATCAGTTAACTTGTTTTGCTAAAAAGAATCGGGTTTAATTTAGAGGGGAAATGATAACTACGTTAAATTATCACGAATTATCTTAACAGAGTTGACTAGTTTAATTTATGATAAGTAACTTTGCTAGCTCTATATTAACAGTATCACTTTGCTTTTTTTTCACGAAATTTGGTAAAAAAATCATAATCAATTTTTCTGCGTGCACTCAAACGCGGAACTATTCAAGTGCAGTGGCCTTTGTGGGAAATACTTACACCCCTTTTGTGCTGGTTTGGCCAGAATGGCGAGTGTATACCTAAAAGACTATCTACGCAATTTTGCGTTTTATTGCGATGAATGCAATAAAATATCTGTGTCTGATATTATGATTGCAATTCAATGTCTAAAAAATCCCTGTCTAACGAACATTCCGTTTGCCAAGATCAAATTTCTTATCTCTCCAAGAAATTTTATTTTTCTGTAATAGTATTGAGGACTCAAACATCCAATGTCAACAATCGTCTACGCAGTGCCTTTCCACGATAAGTTCTTTTGAAAAACCATACTGTGACGTCATAGGTGGGTTGAATTCTCTTCGTTTATACATTGACGATAAGTTAAAGGTGCTAACTTGGTCGGCAATCGATCTGAAAAAAAAAATTGTCTGACCAGTTAAACCTACTGAAATCGGATATTGATTGCTGTTTGCAAAGTTCGTCATCCCGGCTCTTCCCCTCCTCCAATCAAATGAGTGAAGTTACAAACGTTAGACTCGTTAACGAATTTGAATATATTAATTGTATGCATTCTCGGGTTTTAACGGCACTCATATCTATTGATTACGATATAAGCAATCAAGAACAGAAATATACGAGTGTGTATCGCTAGCTTGAAAGCCTAAATGTTAAATCTCAAAAAATTGAATCGCTTCTCTACGACATCATTAAACAACCCGGCATACCGTCGTGTGATATCGCGAACGTATCCATTCGAGACGAAATTCATACGGGAAACCTGGCTGCTGAATCTCTGCAACAAACCACCTCAGTAAATACCATTGCGGAGGACGAAATAATCAACAAATGTGGCCATTCCTGGAAGTTATCAGACTAAGCAGACTTGAATCTGGTAATAATACATGGTTCGTGCTGAATAATTGTCCCGGATATGCTGATGCTACATGGATTCGCTCCTATTTTAAACGAGAATTCTGTGTCAATATCTTCGAATGTCTTCAATTGTCGGGAAGGAGATTCAAGTTCCTGATTCCCTCCAAATATACATAACTGGATGTTTCATCACCAAAGAGGATATATACGAATTGGTCGAATGCGGCTTTCCAGAATCAGTAGCAATAACAATTTAATAAAGTCTAACAAATCCAAACCTAATTCCAAACCTATTCCCAAACCTAATCCCAAACCTAATCCCAAAAAAAAAAATTGAAACTAACTGAACTCTTAAAATACAAATCTTTCCAAACTTTTCTCTCTCTAACCAACTTTCATCCCTTAAACGGAAAACTTCTCCTACATCTGTTAAGCCTCCATCCAAACGAGTTTCTTTTAAACCTTCTCATCCAGGTCTTGGTTTTTGCTCTCCGATGGTTGATGCTCCTGCTAAAACACCCGCTTATACAAATTTCATCCTTTCGCACACCATGAACCCTACTTCTTCTTCATCTGTTTCCCAAGAACCACAAGGATTCCTTAACCCAGTGATCCCTCCAAATGTTAAGTTAACTAAACATTTATGATCGGTACAAAATCTACAATAATGTTCGTCTTTACCTAGCTTTCCTGCACGAAAAACCAGATTCTGTTTGCTTTGAAGGTAAAACAAATACAAACATTAAGGTTTTAATCTCCCATGATGGCCTTGAAATTTCTCCTCAAAAAGTGAGAGAAGACCTAACCTCTTTTGCGTCGTTTCTTTTCAAAACGACTATCTCATATCCAAAAATCCCG
Organism: Eupeodes corollae; assembly: GCF_945859685.1. Classification (NCBI taxonomy): domain Eukaryota; kingdom Metazoa; phylum Arthropoda; class Insecta; order Diptera; family Syrphidae; genus Eupeodes; species Eupeodes corollae. The sequence continues at coordinate 117,134,776 of NC_079148.1, forward strand.
TACAGATATGAAGAAATACTATCGCTCCTAACCTAAAGACCACTAAACCTAAATGCCTTAGCCTTTACTATCAAAATGTAAGACGGTTAAGGCTAAAACGTACAATTATCTTCTCGCCTATAATTCTTTTTCTGAATTAATTGAATTCCTTTATAACCAATACCTTAACCAAATGGAAAATAACCTTCTTTCTGATGCAAGGACATTTATCAAGTTTATAAATGTCAAACGAAAATCTGGTGGGTTTCCGCCTTCAATGAGTTTCTCGAACATAATCTCCTCTGATCCAAGAACCATATCAAATCTATTTTATTTTATTCTTCCCCGCTCAACATGGTTTTCTTAAAGGTCGATGCACTACGACTAACTTAATTGAAATTATATCCAAAGTTTTGTCAGCCCTTGGGAATGGCAAAGAAGTTGATGTTGTATACACTGATTACAGCAAAACCTTTGATCCCATAAGATAATTTATCTCAAATTTGGAGCCCTAGGCTTTTCATCTATGTTTATAAACTGGATAGTCTACTACCTTGCCAAAAGAACTTATAGAGTCTTCTTCCGTAATTCAGTCTCCAGTCCCATACATGCAATTTCTGGAGTCCCACAAGGTAGTCACCTTGGGCCCCTTCTCTTCGTCTTATCTGTTAACGATGTCTATTTTAAATTAAAAAACTCAGATATCCTAATGTTTGCGGATGATAAGGAAATTTTTAAGATTATCTCAACTCCATCCGGTTCCTTACTTTTACAAAATGATCTTAATATCCTTTTTTGTTTGTTGCATGAATAATTTCCTAGAGTTAAATGTAGGTAAATGTAAGCAAATGACCTTTTCGCGCAAAAAAATCCCATCTAATAGAGTATACTACTTCCTTAATGACTCCAACGTAGTCGATTCTATTAGAGATCTTGGTATTATGTTTGACAAACACTTAAATTTCCATTTCCATTTTGACCAAATGGTCAAAAGAATTTTCCAACCCCTATGTAACTTAAGCGGTTTACATTTCCCTAGTCCGTCCTCATCTTGAATATGCATGTGGTATGGCCTCTCTTTTATGAAAACCATTCACTCTGAACTGAAAATGTTCAAAGTCGTTTCGTTCGATTTGCCTTACGTGGCCTCCCCTGGGATGATACATCCAACTTGCCTCCTTATGCCAATCGACTTAAACTGATAGGTTTGCAGCCCTTATATATAAGACGCAGAAATGCTGATATATTATTTGCTCCCCAATTGTTAATGGGCAATATTGATTTCCCGGAACTCCTGAATGATATTCATCTTACTACCAACCCTCGAAAACTGCGATCTGTTTCCCTTTTCTATATCCCTCATCACCGCACTAATTACGGGCACTTTGAACAAATGTCCAGAATTCTTCGTCATTGCAACGCTGCTATAGTAGTCTTCTACTTAAACATTCCCATTTCCCATCTGAAAAATACCCTTAATTTTTTCCTTTTTTGAGTCCGAATTCCTCGTTCCTCTTAATTTTAAGTCTTATAAATCAAATTTGTTTCTTTCTTGTACATTAAAGATCTTTAATATGGGCCTTACGCCCTCTTAAAACACGATAAGAGGCTATTGTAGAATCACCATTTTTGTAGTAGGTCTCAATAATTTCTTCGTAATTATCAGACTTTCAATTGAAATTAATTTAACGACTAAGCTTGACAAATGCCGAATTCCAGAACTATACTTTTGAAACCGCAAAAAGGATAACCGGTTATATGTGTAGCAAAATTTAAAAAAATAACACTTCAAGGACTTGTTTTTTACAAACTGTTGATCAAATACGATATTTCAATACATGTTAAGCCTTTCTTTCAGTTGCCAATAAATCGACACCTCTTACTTGGATTTGGCAGATTTAAGGTCTCGTCAAATGAAGCTTAAAATTATAACAATATCCTTGAAAAATTCCAACGTCAAATAAATATCTACATACACAATTATAAAGGCACAGGATTTTCAGTAATCGAACCTCTTTTTGCAAAAAAAAAAAACAAACTTTTCTGTAAGATCTCAAGAACACATCACTATAGCCTCTATATTTAAAACTGTAGATCCAAACTTTTGCCAATTTCAAATTCAATTCAATTGTTGGGGTTTTGTTGTGAAAACTGTATTCTTTAAGTGTATAATTGAAATAAGAAACAACTGATCCAACAAAAAAAAACCCTTCCGTCTGCAATACATATTATATCCTTTTGCCTGACGGAATGCATTCAAAGTCATTCATTGCAATCAATTCGTGTTCACCAAAGGCTGGTGTATCCCATTTGGAACAGATCACATTTTTTTGTTGAGTTTTTATTCTGCCCACTCTACTACCGCCCTCTAGTTATGGTCTTTAATTCTTCTTTTCTTATTGGATTTTTGTTGCAATTTCTTCTGGTTTAATATTTGTCTCTCGCACTACTACCCGAACGTATTTATATTGCAGCTTCCTTATAGGTATTTGCAATAGGAACATACATACATAAATATAATAGAAGATCCTGTTTTCTTCCTTTCGCCTTCCTTGAAAACCTTCTAAAGGAATCTTTGAGCTTTTCTGTCTTTCGATTATGGTATCCTAAGAAGGTTGTTTAAAAATGTTTGTTGGCCTGTTTTTCTTCATTCTACTTTCATACCCACCTCTAGGAAAGTTGATGGAATGAACGGAAACAGGTACCTTTATAGTGGCTACAAAGTAGCAACAAAAAAGGGAGAAAGATTGGCCTTTTCCTTGGCACTTCATATCGTGGGAAAATATAGTTTAAGTGTTTCCTTGCTTCTTTGCAATTCTGCTTATTTCTCAATTGCTCTATATACGAATGAAGAAGAGAAAGAAGAAAAAAAAAAACAAAAATGTATCTTAGATTATTCATGATGATGGTGGCGCGGCAAAACATAGTTGCAGCTTCATAGTCATAGTCATTGGTGTTGGGGCAACGCGACGCGTCAGTGGCGTCCAAATGTGATTTCGATTATGTCACACTCCCACACACCCACTCTGCAATCCACCTTAAGGAAGGCGAGGAATATGTCAAGCTTTTATATCGAAGTGAGGTGTGGATATAGAAGAGTGGAATATGTGAAAAACCTTTCTAGACTCTAGGGGACCTCGCTGCTGTGTTGAATCTCATTCCTTCCCCCCCTTCCTCCCTCGCATAGTTTTATTGCTTGAGTAGTTATTCGGTTCAATGAACCCAATCGATGCAATCAGATGGCGCTTGATGGGTTTTCCTTTTTCATTTTGTGATTTCCGACCCGATAGAGGAATAAAAGCAAGCAACTCTAACTCTGAGGGCTCTGCATCACTATGCCCTATGCCATTTGATGGTGCAAGTGATAAATGGGTGGCACTGGCGCTGGCAGTGGTAGTAGCACTTGATGGTGTGATAGAAAGGAAGCCTGAGTCCAACAAAATTGTTATCCTGCAGCTAAACGTTGGCGATGCATGTTTGATGATGGTGATGGAGGCCAAAAAGGATGTCTTATAGCATATAATGCAAATATAGCAAAGGATTGAAAAAGAAAAGAAGAGAAGGGACAGAAGAGATGTACATATGAATTAACGGAAGAAGAAAAATTGTTGCTTGTATTTTGAGGGTCCTTTCCCTTTGATCAGACGGAAAATTATACTTTTCGAATTGTTAGTTTTTTTTTTCGTAGTTGTTGTTGTTGTTCAGAAAATGTGGGCAGAAAATGTCTGGAGATAAATGTTTTGGCATTTTGGCTGGAATTTATATAGGATAGACGTAGACAATGGAAATTATGAAAATTATTGTGGTGTAGTATGTGGAAAATTATGCAGTAAGACTGAACTGATAGAAAATGGCTATTGCATAAGTAAACAGTAAAGAAATGTTGAATGATATTTTGGACAAGGAATACTGAAGCATACATTTAGGATAATTCTAGACGAGACCAGTCCAGTGTTCTATTAGTTGAATCACTTGCTAGAAAAAATTTGGGCAAAATGTGTTCGAAAAGATGAAATTCATATAGAATGCAGAAGATGTATTCTTTTTGTTGATGTTTTGAGATTCTGAACAGTAATAATATTTATTTTCAATAGATCAAACATATAAAAATTAGTACAATTTGATAACTATAAAATAAACTAAGCATTTAAACATTCCACACCCCCTCTAGATTTTTATACTTTTATACCAATGAGAGTACAACAGTTGTTATGTTTTGTAGCAGAGAGTCTTTTGGTTAGAACATGAGCAGGCATCTCTTCAGTTTTCAAATATTCTACTTTTAATTTATTATTCTTCTATAAGATCTCGAATGAAATGATGCCTTATATCGATGTGCTTTGAACGTGCGTGATAAACGTTGTTTTTAGATATGTTTATTGCACTCTCGTTATCGCATTGCAATTGTAGGAACCAAATTACTTTTGTTTAAAAGAATAAAAGAAAGAATGTTCTTTATCTTAAAAAAATGTAAAGAAGAATATTAATTAAATAAAACAAAGGTATTTAGGATGAACAGCTTAATTGAGGTCTTTACGGCTTGATGGCTTTGTTAATACTCCCCGAGTTGTTCAGTTGTTATCGCCAAACAGGTTTAGTATCATAAGCATAAGAAGAGAGTAGTGACGTCATACTAGGGACAGTGATGCCACTCAGCCTACATCCGGCCATCCTGCATTTCATCCGCCTCGGATGAATGGTCACTCTCAACATCGAGTCTGCTGTCAATTCGCCAAGGTTTCATGTAGTCGCAACTGGTGGTAGTGTTGTTGGGGCCTTCATGATCTGCGACTTTCTTTACTGTATAACGTCCACCTCTGCCTTTAGAGACCACTGAATATGGACCTAGAAAATCAGAAAAGAGTTTGTTACCCGCCCCAAATTGTGTTCTTTTAATAGCTACAATATCCCCCATATTATATTCAACCGCTTCCTCTCTTTTGCGATTAAATGTTTTTCTATTCTCGGCTTGTACCTTCTCAATTTGCTGTCGAACTTCAAAGCGTATTTCTTCTCTGTCATCATCATGCTGCTTAAGTAACTGCAGCCTCACCATCTCTAAGACTTCAACATCAGCCTTCTTCCTCATTGGAACACCGAACAGCACTTCGAATGGTGTGCGTTGATTCGACCGTTGCAGCGTACTGTTGATGGCAATTTGTACTCGCGACACAAACTTGTACCATTTCTCTGGTGAATCAGCTGATAACATCCTGAGAACTTCAATCACTACGCGGTTCGAGCGTTCAGCTTGCCCATTTCCCCTCGGCACGCCTGTGGTCACAGTAATATGTTCTATATTTTCATCAATGCAAAAATCTTGAAAACTTTTGGAACAAAACGCGCTCCCTTTATCGGTTATGAAGCGCTTTGGGTTTCCAAAATGTTGCTGCAGCTCTCTAATTTTCTGCAAAGTTTCCTCTGCTGACACCGTCTTTGTCGGGAAAATCCACATAAATTTCGAAAATCCATCAGTTATGGTCAGGATATATTTATACTGCTTTGTTGTTAGGTCCTACGGTCCGATGTGCTCCAGATGAAACGTATCGAATGGTTTGTCCCCTTTGTCCAGCTGATTAAGAAAGCCTTCCTGCTTGCCCGCTTTCCTATTTGCCAGTAAACACTTGACACAATTATTGAACTTTTTCCTTCAACTGAGAAATGTAGAACTCTTGCGAAATTAGGTGCATTGTTTTCTTAAGCCCAAAGTGTCCCTCATCGTGCTTCATGCTGATGATTTCCGTCTCCATATTACGGGGAACTACTAAGAGTGAAAGACCATCAATTTCTTTAAAAAGTAACTCACCTCGCATTCCAAAATCGTCATACTTCTTTTCCTTAAGCACTTCTTTTATTGCCTGTATGAAGCTGTCCGCGTTCTGTGCTCTTTGTATGCGAACCAAAAGCTCCTGCTGTACAGCGAAAACAGCTGGTGAACGGCTCAGCGAATCCACATGGGCCATCCTAGATCCAGCACGGTGTTCAACTTCATAGTCGTAATCTTGCATGTATAAAACCCATCTTTTCACAGCGTTTGGGAGTTCCTTTTTATTCACAGTTTGACGAAACGCAACACAGTCAGTTAAAACTTTGAACTTGGTACCTAACAGGTATATTCTAAATTTTTCTAACGCCTTGTAGACGGCGTAAGTCTCTAGCACAAAATTATGCCACTTCTACTCCGATAAGCTGTTCTTCCTGCTGTAGTAAAAAACAGGATGCAGCTGGTTGTCTTCACTACGTTGCAGAAGAATCGCTCCTATGCCTTCCTGACTGGCATCTGTATGTACTTCGCTGTACACACCTTGACGAGTAAGTACCGGCTTACTGGTCAAAGCTTGCTTCAATGTTGCCATCGCTTGTCGTTGGGGAGCTGCAAAAACAAATTTGGTATTTTTCTTAGTTAGATCAGTTAAGGGTTTCGCCAAAATCGAATAGGAATTAATAAACCGCCTAAAAAAGCCTGTCAGCCCCAGAAACTCTTGCACCTTTTTTAGATTTGTCGGCTCTGGGAATTTAGATACGGCATAGATTTTTTCTTGAGATGGGCTTACCGTACCATTTTGCACAACGTGTCCAAGGAAAGTAACTTTCCGCTGAAGGAACTTACATTTGGCCCAGTTAAAAACTAACCCATTTCCTGCAGCAACCTTTAGAACGGCTTCCAGCTTTTCTAAACATTCCTCACAACTTTTCCCAGATATTATGAGATCATCTATGAATGTTCGTAATATTTTCTGCTTTACTAGATTGCGAAAAACAACTGTGATAAACCTCACAAAAACAGCGGGACCATTTTTCAGACCGAAAGGAACAAAATTGAATTCCCATTCACTATCTTCAGTTGCAAAAGCAGTGAATTTTTTGCTGCCTTCTTCCATGGGAACATGAAAAAACCCGTTCTTTAGGTCCAGCGTTATAAAAATCACGTCGTCTTCCAAATTATCCAAAATGGTCTCAATAAGTGGTATTGGAAATCCATCTCTTATTGTCCTAGCGTTGATTCCCCTGTAGTCGATACATACTCTGAAAGCACCACCCTTCTTTTTAACTACAACGACTCGGCTGGTAAAAGGTGAACATGATGGTCGAATTATTCCTGATTTACTCCACTCATCAACCTGCTTCTTAACAACTTCAGCTTCATTGATTGGAAGACGTCGTGGAGTTGAATAGATAGGAGTCTCATCACTCAACGCAATCGTCATCGTAATCGGACAATGACTTACAGCTTTCGGCGTGTAACTCGAAATGAGCTCCTTGACTCGAGGCTCATATTGAATTGGGACTTCAATATCGTTTTTCTCATCTAAATCGATGTTCATGATGAAATTCCCGTCTTCTTTACCATAAAATGTCGTCTCTCCATCAACCATGACCACCTTAGCTTGTGCCATAACATCACGCCCGATTATTGCATCGACGCGAATGAAGTTGTCTGGAACTACGTGTATAATACCCATCAGCTTAACATTGTCGATCATCATATTAGCTTCAAAACTACCCAGAGTACTATGCTTTCCTGAATCTAGACCAACTAAATTTACCTTCTCTTTACCTAGATCAGTATCAGCCAGCTTTACAAAACTATCTTTTCGAATTAAAGTAATTTCAGCACCAGAATCTATTAATGCTTTAAAAGGAATCCCGTTCACATAGATTTGTTTCAAATTAATTACGGAAAATGCATTAGCCTCTTTAGGTTTCACCGACGGACAGTTATTCGACATGTGGCCTGTCCCGCTACATCGAAAGCACTTAGTTGGAGAACGGCATTCTTTCCTCTGATGTTCAGAAGAACCGCAATTGAAGCAATGCAGAGAACCAGCACCTCGTGACATTTTACCGTAACCTTGCCCGCTATTTTTTGATGACGCTCCCGAACCGTTAACACCACCGCTACTACTGCCTACACTTCTACCACCACCAAAACTCGTTCCAACTTTGGCTTTAAATTTCAGAAAGAGTTCATATTTTTCGAAAAGTTCTAAAAAATTTCTGGCACCGTATAATATAAGTTTATGATCTTCACGTGCACCGATACCATTAATTATGTACGTAATCAACGAAATGTCATCCACGTCAGCTAACTGCCCGATTTCTGTCATTTTATAGACATACTCGCGAAAACTTTCGTCTTTTCCCATTTTTCGATTTTGAAGGATTTTGTCCGCTTTGCAAAAAGTTTTTTCAAATGCCGCACATAAAATTGTTCTAAATTCATTAAAGGACCTACAAGTGCACGTTTTCATAAAGCACTGCGCCGAACCTGTTAACTGTTTTTTCGCGAAAATTAACTTTTCTAGCTCTGACCATTTTAACAGCACTGCGACATCTTCAAACTCTGCAAACCATGACCTAATTGACAAACTATCGTCACCACTAAATTTCGAGATTAAGCCTTCCACATCTCTTACAGAAAAGCGAAAAGAATCACCATCAGCACCACGTGGAATATTCATAAGGCTCTGCTGACCGCTATTTGATTGCTGGCCTTTTTTGCTAGCAAAATCTGCGTCCGATTCCTTAAGTCGATCAAATAAGACAGCTTTAACACCATTTGTGTCCAGCCCTCGTTTGAGCAGCTCAGCTTTTAACTGCTCCACAGTCCATAAATCCATTAAAAAAAAAAAAATATATATAAAAAAAAATTTAAAGCAAATAAATTTTATAGAATTTAAAATTTAATTTATAATGCATTTTATGTTGACTTTTAGGTTGAGCCCCCAAAGATGTAGGAACCAAATTACTTTTGTTTAAAAGAATAAAAGAAAGAATGTTCTTTATCTTAAAAAAATGTAAAGAAATTTTAATTCACAAGAATATTAATTAAATAAAACAAAGGTATTTAGGATGAACAACTTAATTGAGGTCTTTACGGCTTGACGGCTTTGTTAATACTCCCCGAGTTGTTCAGTTGTTATCGCCAAACAGGTTTAGTATCATAAGCATAAGAAGAGAGTAGTGACGTCATACTAGGAACAGTGATGCCACTCAGCCTACATAAGTTCTTGATTCCAAGATTGAAACCAAAGTGCTTCTTGATAATATGTTGAGGCTAAGGCCATATACTCATCTTCTGTGATAGAGAGAGCGACAGTAGGTTGTTTCCTTGCATTCCACGAAATAGGTCCTCCTTGGTATATAAAGGAATAACCTGTAGTTGTTTTTATGTCATCTGAGTCACTAGCCCAGTCAGCATCCGAAAATCTTTCTAAACATCCTTCAATATCTCGAGTGTATTCTAGCTTGTAATTTATTATTATTTAACGGAAAAGTCGTTTAACCGCTATCCATTGCGATTTTGAAGGATTATTATTAAATCTTGATAAAGCCCCCACTGCAAAGGATAAATCTGGGCGACTTCCCATAGCTTCTTGATATGGAACGGCTTTCATGTAATCAGTTTCGTGTTTGCTTTGTTGATGTGTTTCTTTTGTAATCCTTAGGTTAATATCTAAGTGTGGAAACCGGATTAAAATCCTCCGTGGTGAATCGTTTGAGAATATTCTTTAAGTATGTCCGTTGGCCTATCCATAACTTCCCCTTTTCTCGATCGCGAGTTATTTGCACACCAAGCACAAATTTAGCTTCTCCAAAATCTTTCATCTCGAATGACTTAGCCAAATTTTCTTTGATAATTATTTTTTCATATTTGTTATTTGTAAAAATTAGTATGTCGTCTACGAAAGTTGTATTTGTGCTGTTTGTCTTGTACACGGATCGGTTTTTGATTGTTTAAGTTCAATTTATTTTAAAGTTTCATCCAATTTCTTATTTCAAACTCTCTAGCTTGTTTAAGACCGTACAGTGATTTCTTGAGTTTACATACTTTGTTTTGAACATTATCAAAACCTTCAGTGATATTCATGTAAATTTCTTCGTTAAGTTCACTTTGCAGGAAAGCAGTCACAACATCCATTTGAACGATATACAAATCATATCGTACAGCCAAACTTAAAAGTACCCTTATTGACGTGTACCCTACGAACTGGAGAAAATATTTCTTGATAATCGATCCCTTGACGTTGCGATTACCCTTTTACGACCAATCTAGCTTTATATTTTTACCTCTTGCATCTTTTTTCGTCTTAAATGTCCATTTGGAATTTATGGCTTTCTTTCCTTTTGGTAAGTAACCATTTTTCAAAAGAGCTGTATATTCGTCGTTCATTGCTTTTTTCCAATCAGACATACGTTCGCTCTTCATTGCCTCAGCGACTGTATTTGGATCTTCTATTGTTGCTCGCCACGTACGATAAATAACCGTATCTTTCAGGTTGATTTCTTATTCTAGTAAATTGTCTTATTCCTCTCTCAGATATGATTCCTTCTGAAGATTCTTTAACAATGAAATCATCTTGGGTATCCAAAAAACTGTTTTCACTTGCCGTTTCGTCACTTATTTCGATTGGTATTTCACTGCTTGAATTCACTGATGGAATTTCGTCTTCATTCCCCACTGAATCATATCCGGTAAAAATATCACAATAAGATGTATCGTTTGTCTCACCATCTTTTTGGAAAAATTTGCTCATGAAAAACTGTGTCTCGACTTATTATGACTTCTTTTTTCTTAACGTCATAGAAGTGATATGATTTTGAGTGTGTGCAGCATCCGATAAGAATTACTTCTTTTCTCTGGCATCGATTTTCTTCCGAAAACTTTGAGATGCTGCAGATTCACTTTTCTTACACTCCAGATTTCTTCAAGTGTTTTTTTCTGCTGTACCTTTGCAAGGTGTTCTGTTCGTTACTTAAACTGCCGTATTTTCAGCTTCAGCCCGAAAACGTTTGTGTAAACCAGGCTCGTTGAGAAGACAACGCGCTTTTTAGATTATGATTCTTTTCATTCTCTCTATCAACCCGTTTTGTTGTGGAGAATATGGAACCGTTGTTTGATGTTGAATGCCTGCAACTGCTAGAATCTTCTTCATCTTAAAACTGCAATATTCCTTTCCTTTGTTGCTTCTAATGGCCTTTATTTTGTTACCAGTCTGATTTTCTACACAATTTTTGAACTCAAGGAACTTTTCCTCTACCTTGATTTTTGAACTATCGCAATCAATATTCTGCACCACTTTCGGAATCATAGCTTGTGTGGTTTCAATACTTGGATGTCCAACACGCTTGTGCCAAAGTTCAAAGTGTGAAGCTACATTTTTTTATAACATATGCACTTTGGTTGGGTGTTGTGTTGAGTCGTCACAAATTGTTCACCAAGTTGGCAGTTGCACCAACATTACAGCTTTTGTCTTTCACTAAACATCCATTCTTGGAAAAAATCATTGGAAAACCCTTCTGAACAATATTCGAGACAGATACAAGATTAATGCATAAGTCAGGAACGTGAAGGACTTCTAAAAATTCAACCTCACTCTCTTTGAATTTTCAAATAGATACCTTCATATCGACTTTACCTATACCTTGGACTTGCATTTTTGAATTATTTGCAACAATTACCTCAGAGTTAAAATTTTCCATCTTATCTGAAAAGCATGCACTATTTGAGCACATGTGAGTTGACGCTTCCAAGTAAATATACCATTTTTTTTGTCAAGGGCCGTGACGTTAAAAATACTAACATCGCATTCTTCTTTTCTTAATGGTTCTTATTCTTTTTTGGACATTTAGCAGCAATATGACCAAATTCGTTGCAGTTGTAACATTGAGGACCCTTAAAATTCTTACTAAAAAAGTTTTTCTTGTTCTTACCAACAAAAACAGTATCTTGACTTGCATCCAAATTAACGTCTCGAAGAATTTTGCTTTTAATACTTTCTCCTGTAATAAGAATCCCAAGGCTATGGATTCTCATTATCATTGGCTTGTATTCTTCGGAAAAGCATTGATCCTATCCATTCTTCATCCAGGTTAATACCAGCAGACCTGAGCTTGTACGAAGTATTTAAAACATTGTTAACGTAAATCTTTCAATTTTTTGAACAAAACTTTTGGATGAGCCCAACTCTCCTCACAAGACCAGAACCTTAACAAATATTCTGAAGAGAATCCCAAATCTCCTTAGCGCTTTTGCAATGTTTTATATGAGGATAAATGGATCTTTCAACAAGCAATAGAAGCTCCGATTTTGCGTTTAAGAGTTTTGTTGCATCCTTCTCCGTCTCACTACCATCAGAAACAGCCGTCCTTTCATTTGGAAATAAGCCTCAACGGAAAATGTCCAGCCTTCAAAGTTTTCGATTTCCCAAAGCTTTTCAATACTGAATTTAGTTTCAGACATCTTTTCTCTATACAAATTTCCTTATTATTTTGTATTTATATCGTGATTAGGCCCATAACCTGATGTTTTAAGATTCTGAACAGTTATAATATTTATTTTCAATACATCAAAAATATAAAAATTAGTAAAATTTGATAACGATAAAATAAACTACGTATTTAAAAACAAAGTATTAAATCTCAACTTTCAACAGTTTTTCGCATTTTTTGCACCAGTTAACTTCACCTACAAGAACTTTTCATTAGAATTGTTAAACTGTTGATGTCTGTAACGTTTTTGCAACAAATTTACGTAAGTCATTTGTTAATAGCAGGTAAGAATTGATGAAGTATATTTTCATAATCTTCTTTCAGAAAACTAGCTGAAGTAACATCCCTGTGCTACAAATACGGTCAGCCGGTCAGCCGGTCCCCGATGTTATGCTATAGTTGAACCCCTTAAGTTCTTATTCAAACTTTCTCTAAAAACACGCAAATTTCCCAGTATATGGAAGAAGTCATTTCTAACACCAATTTTTAAAAAGGGTAACAAGGCGGATAGGCGGATCTAGCGTTCATAAATTTTTCGAGCAAGTTGTTTGTGAAAATGTAACATTTTTTAGTAAAAATCTTATTTGTGAACAGCAACAGCAAGGTTTTGTGAACTGTTTTTTCTTCAGCTTTTGACCAACCAAGCCACGGAATTATTTTATTTAAACTTAAAGCTCTTGGTTTTCCTTTTTCTTAGCTGGGATAAAACTATACCTTGAAAACAGATCCTGTGAAGTGAAATTTGAACCGTTTGTTGCTAAATCTGGTGTTCCCCAGGGAAGCCATCTGGCCCTTTTCTGTTCATCCTGTCTATTAACGATATAACGTCATGGCTCAAGTTTTTCTTTTTTTTTTTGACAGGAGGAAATCTTCAAAAGACACTTGGCAGTATTCGTCACCAAGTAGTGTGGGACTCTTAATCACTAAAATCACCTCTTTATCATTACCAATCTTCAAAGAGCGACTTCCGAATTTTCCTTCTTAACTTTGTACAATCACTTTGGGGAAGTTTAAACTTTTAATACTTTCCCATGTTTTTTTTAGACCATAAGCTCATGAGGCTTGGTTCTTTTTAATCTCCGAACATGGTTTCTTATATTCAAGACGGACTCCAATTCAGAATTAGTATGACTTTGCAGTCTCTGGTTCTGCGATACAACGTATTTTTTAACAACTTCGGTAACCATTTCTATTTGTAAGTCACGATGTAGATCGGTATTTCTTATGTACCAAGGTGCATTAACTATTCCACGAAGGAATTTGTTTTGGAATTTTTGGATGAATTCGGTATTTGTTTTCTTTGTGCAGCCCTATAATTGGATTCCAAAGGTCCCAAAAGGCTTTAGTACTTGATTATACAGCATTATTTTGTTTTGGATTGATAAATCAGAGTTTTGGTAACAACATTTTTATATTTTTTAAGTTTAGTTCTTCTCCTTTCTTTTTGATGTGCTCATTCCACTTAAGCTTTGCATCCAAAGTCATTCCAAGGTATTTGGTGTAAGGTAAAGCTTAATTATTAATGATTATTGGAATATTGTTTATCTTTTTATTTGTAAAGTTTACATATGAAGATTTTGTTTCATTGAGTTTGATACGCCATTTTTCGGTCCAAGCTCTCACTTTGTCGACGGCATTTTGTAGTTTTACTGCTGCCTTAGAGATACATTTGTCGGGTACCAAAATTGCGGTATCATCTGCAAAATTAGCCATTATGGTGTGATTACCAACTGGAATATCCCTTGTGTATAGTAAATACAGTATAGGACCTAGGACACTTCCTTGTGGTACACCGGTTTCTATTTTCTTCAATTTTGAGTATTCTTGATCGTACCTTACTCTAAACAATCGGTCTGCTATGTACGATTTTAATATTTCAAAGTACTGCCTGAGAAGTACTCAAGTCCCTCATGCCAAACCTTGTCAAAGGTTGAGCAACATCTAAGAAAATAGCTGAAAATACTTGTTTTTTTCTAATGCTTTTTCTATTACATCCGATATTCTATGAACTTGGCCTATCGTGGAATGGTTATTTCTAAAGCCAAACTGATATGACTAACCTTCTTTCTTCTATGATTTTGCTAAGTCTCTTCAGAAGCAGTTTTTCAAAAACTTTTGACATAATGGCTCAAGTGTAGTTCTTATTTTTCAAGATGACATGAAGACTTTTAAAATAACAAAGTCCATGATCGTATCCTTTTATGTTCAAGCCGACATTGATAGTTTCACATTTTGGTGTGGGAAAAATAATGTAACTCTTTCTTTGTACAATTGTCATGTTCGGCCTCATCTTAAATATGCTTCTCAGTTATGAACTCCCTATTACCAAATTCATAGAAAACGTATTGAATCAATTGAACATAATTCCATTAGCTTTTCCCTAAAGGGTCTTCCTTCTGATGATCCTTGTGATCTGCCTCTCTATGAACATCGTATTCAGCTTCTTCAAATGTAATCTTTTCATCAACTCAGTAATGGTGTAACTCATGAATCTTATTTGCCTTTTTGGGTACATTTGAATTACAGAGGCGGAACTCATCACCTCTTTACATTTGATTTTATACAAAGTGACTTCCATAAAACTAACTATTGCAAAAATGAAGCTTCAAGTCGAATGAGCTTTTTGTACAACTTAAACTACTGATCATCGATAGATTTAGTTTAAATAAGGTGGGATTAAAATCATTGTTTAGAATCTGTGCTCTATCGTCAAGGTCTTTATTTTATTAACTTCCCATAGGAAGTTATTGTAATCAGACCGATTTGTCAAAATAAAAGATTTTTGTACGTCCGTACGATCGTACGTTCGCGACGTTTTTTTCGTCGTCCATACCTCAAGAACCAGAAGTTATATCCATTTCAAATAAATTTTGTTATACAGATAATAAGGCAGAAAAATGCAGAAACGGCTCTCCAGAAAATTGCGTGGGTGTTTTTTTTACCATAGCAGTTTGAAAAAAAGGTGAAAATTTTGGTTAACCGTACAAATCTTACGAACCAAAAACGCTAGAGACTTTAATTAAAATTTTTATAATATATTGTAACGTGAAATCAAAGAAATATATTTTTTGAAAAAATCCATTGAACGGTTTTTTTTTTAATCAAAAAAACTGAAAAAAATGTATCGACTTAAATATGATTTCATCTTCAAAACAATTTCGTGCAACGAAGAATAATGTTTTTGACATCAGATAAAATTTTGAGAAAAATCGAATTGTCAGTTTTATTTATAAAAAAATAAAAATCTAAAATAAAAAAAATATTACTCAAAGTTGGTAAAAATTGAATATAAATTGAAATATCTTTTCAAAAACTTAAAATTTAGGCTTCAAACTTATTTTATTAACCGAATTGACAGTTTTTTTTACAAAAAATAAAAACTTAAAATAAAAAATAATAAAAGTTGGTAAAAATTGATTTTCGACTCAAATATCTTTTCAAAAATTAAAAATATTGGCTTTAAACTTATTTTATTTCAAAGAAAATATTGTTTTTGTTATTCAGTAATTTTTATATAAAAATCTAACAGTCCGTTTTTTCATAAAAAATAAAATCTACAAAAAATAGTACTCAAATTTGGTAAAAATTGATGCGAGTACGTATAGACAAACTTTTAAGCAAGACAAACCGACAGACGGGATGTGAAGTTATCTGTGTGGGTCGCATCCCAGCCTTTTTTTTTATTTTATTTTTTGTGTGTAAGGCTTTAATTGCATTACTTTCTTACTAACAACTAAAACATGCACTTATGATGAGCCCCTGATCGTAGTTTGAAGTTTGCTATAAGCTAACTACTTTCTGATTATTTTGAAGTTTAAAAAAAAGGATAACTTAAAATCTAGAGTATTGTAATGTTAAAATAACTTCAAATCTGTTAAAAAATATCTTGATGTAGTTAAGGCTTGGAACTTGTTTTTAGAGAAATAGTAATATTGCATAAGAACTCTAAAGCTCATTTTCATGAAACAGTAAAAGAGGAACAAGCTTCTTTTTAACTCAAGCTAACGATATACATATATGTATGTAAGGCCATATTAATTATTTCAGTTTTTTTATTGACCTCTTATCACTTTGTATAATTTTCTGCTTCAACAAATCACATAAAACCACAATTTCTAAAATAAATAAGTGACCTGAATATTTAATTATTTTTGTATAAAAAAATCATATCTCTACTTTAAAAACATTTATTCAAGCAGAAATCTTTTAATTTAAAAACTTTAGTTACCAGATATGCTTATGCACATCCATATTGAATCCACAAGACTGCAAGTTTAACTATGAGCATATATGTAAGATTTATTAAATAATAATTTCTTTGTCCATAAGATAAATTTCAAATAAATAAACTAGGACATACACAAGAAAATATAATATTTAAATATATAATATTTACACATCTGTATGAGCTTATGTGCAACTACAACTTATACCTGCTTTTGCTGTCGTCAGAAGTTGATTGTGATTATGAATAGCTTACAGTACTGTGAACAAATAACTTACTTCTCCTTTAGGAAATTTAAACCCTTTACAAATCAGTAACTTGGAAAACCAATGATAAATAAAAGTAATAAACTGAACAGAAAAATCAATAGACCTTAAACGACACTAATGTATAACACATACAATCTTTTCGCACCAGAAGAACTCACTGTAAATGTTATGTTTTTGTGAGAAGTCAGTTGGTAAGTTTCAACTAGTTTATTTTTGAAAGCTTCATTTTAAATTATATGTAAAGATTTCAAGATTTCTTGTTAAGACCTAGTTAGGTAGAAATGGCGATCTCAAGGCAACCTAGCCTGAGATCAAATTAGCGCTGTAGTGCGCCGTTTTGATACCAAAAATTCGTTTGACCTTTGATTGAAAGGGACAGATTTATAGAGAAGCTACATAGCGATTATGTTGGAGCCATTGAGAAAAAAGATTAGGTCTCTAATCTTTGTCTCAGATAGCTCATCAAGTTCGTGAAAGAATGCTTTTCAGGACATTTGCAGAATAAATGGATTATCGTTCCACTTTCTCTTTGGTCCCTACAGCTACGGCAAAAGTTGTTGTAAGAGATACCCAACTTCTCTGCATGAAGTCCTATAGGCCAATGTACGGTACAAACCGCAACAATCCTGGCTATGTCTTGCCTTGGCCTGCATAGATGATCGTTTGTACGGGTTTTATTATAGGTGGGCCATATCTTCTTAGATATAAAGCAGTTGGGTAAATTGCTTCACGTTCGGTTTGATTCAGTTTGGTAGATAGGAAAGATTTTACTCTTCATAGCACCAAGAGGAATGTTAACCATTTCCGCAAGTGAGCTATGAAGGGCCGATCCTTGCCTGGCTAGCTCGTCAGCCCGTTCATTTCCCATGATACTACTATGGCCCGGAACCCAGATCAGGGTAACACCGAGGTTAATATTCAGGTTCGCAAGCTCATCGCGACATTGTTGGACCAATTTAGATGAGGATATGGCCGAGTTAATGGCTTTGACAGCTGCCTGCCTGTCTGTAAAGATAGCCACATTTCGGTTTTGGTTTGGGTTTTGTTTAAGTATCTTACATGCTTCCCTTATTGCCAGCCTTATTGTCGAAACCTATCGACACAATGTCATCCTCCCAATCTTCTATGGATGAGAAAATAACCTTAAAACCCTTACTAAGGCTCAAAGTAGGAGTGCAGTAGTCAGTGTCTACCGAGATAATATCTGAGGGAATCATTTTCCAGCTGTTTAATTCCTTTAGCCTAATAGCGTTGCAGGAAACTATGTATTTAATAAAAAGGTCGATTGGTAGAAGATCCAAAATAATGTTTAAGGCGTCCGTTGGGCAAGTACGCATGGCCCCTGTGTTGCCCACTCAAGCTGTTCTCTGAACCTTCTTTAGCTTATAAAAATTATAGGTTTTGTTAAGAGCAGGCTACCGCACAATATGTTTAGATACGACGTACTACGGCTGTGTACGTCCATAAAATCATCTTCGACTGAAGTCCCCACTTTTTTCCGAAAGTTTTGCTGTAGGCGTAGAAGGCAACACAGGCCTTCTTAACCCATACTTCAATATTTAGTTTCCAGTTTAGTTTAGGATCAAGTATAACTCCCAAATATTTTGCACCGGAAGACAATTAAAGGATTTGACCGTTGAGTCGAGGTAGCGTGAAGGGCGGTACTTAAGTTTTGGTGGTAAAAAGCAACAGTTCAGTTTTACTTTGGTTAACTCCTAGTCCACAACTCGTGGCCCAGCTGCTAACTTTCTTCAAAGCTGACTCCGTGATGTCACTAATCACAGAGGAGTACTTTCCTGACACCAATAGCACCAAATCAACCTCATAGGCTACCGCCTTCCCTCCACATCTCTCTAATTTAACGAGAATTGTATCCATGACCAGAAGCCACAGAAGAGGCGAAAGAACACCACCCTGGGGTGTTCCCCTACTCACGTGTTTTGTTGCGATTATATTGCCTAGAGAGGCTCGAATCTTCCTACCACTGACCATGGAAATAATCCATTCTCGAAAGAAGTCGTCTACACCGAACTTAACTAGCGATTCTTCTATGGATTCTGTAAGGCCGTTGTTAAAAGCACCTTCTATGTCCAGGAAGGTGGCAAGAGTAAATTCTTTATAATGGATTGTTTGCTCTACAGTACGCCATACCTCATGGAGGGCAGTCTCCGTAGATTTGCCTTTAAGATAAGCATGCTGAGAGCTTTCGAGAGGTCGTCCAACTAGGATTTCTCTAATATGGTAATCAAGAATGCGCTCCAAGGTTTTAAGCACAAAAGATGTTAAACTTATTTGTCTCAAATCCTACGCGGAGTCGTGACCTCGCCTACCCACTTTCGGGATTAAAACTACTTTGACCTGTCTCCACAACATGGGCACATGTCTGAGAAGGAGACATCCTTTGAAAATTTGTTCCATCATATATAGTCTGTAAATCAATGTTTATTTTAGATATTGCATCCTTAAGCATCATCTTAGGAAAACTTATATATAATTGGACATCATCTGCATGAATATGGAACTGATAGTAAGACAAAACAGAGGGCAGATTATTAATGAATAATGAAAACAGTAAAGGTCCGAGGATTGATCCTTGAGGAACACCATTATTGCAAGAAACGGCTTGCATAAGATTGGTCAAATATGAGTAGATAAGTTGTTACAGAGAAGCTTAATAAGGTCGTCGTTTATCACAGAGAAGATTATGGTTCATACAGTCAAATGCCTTTGAAAAGTCTAGTAAGGTTTTCACAGTTATAAATTTATTGTCTAAAGCATGAAACTGAAAAAAAAACTCTGTCCAGACCGAAATCCAGATTGCAAAGGATTCAATAATTGCTTGTCTTTCATATAATATTTTGTCTGGTTACTTATCAGACTTTCAAAAACTTTAGACAGAAAAGATAGGATAGCTATTGGTCTTTATTCCTTCTTCTTTCCTTGTTTTAGGATGGGGATGATTTTCGATTTCTTCCATAGGATGGGATATGTAGATAATGGTTTTGAATATGTGCGTTATGTGGGAAAGAAGGAAGGGTAGGAGAGTTTAAATAAAGTCAGGATGAATATCGTCAAGTCCGGTGCATTTAGATTTTATGGAGATACTTGCTTTACCTATCTGATAATCATCTACGGCACTTACCGAAAAATCGTTAGTAGTATCATTCTCTGCACATCTAAAAGACATTTTACAGAATTGGGTTTGTGAAGTAGAGAATTTAAAATTTAAACCTTCCAAATCAATATTATCATCACAAGATTGAATATCTTTTCTCAAACCAATATTCTTAACTTTCTTCCAAACAAAACTTTGACGACCGATCTGAGTTAAACTTATTGATATAAAATTTGTATTTCGCAATTTCGATCAAATGCCTTACAGAATTAGGTAACCGTTTAATGTCAAAAAGAACTTCGGGACAATGAAAACGTCTCCAACGTCGGTATAAGACATCTCTAGCCTTAATAGCATTAAGTGTATCCGCAGAAAGCCAAGGACAACTTTGAGATTTCCTATGACTTTAATTATGTTTCAAAAAATTGAATTCATTCCCAACTGCTGAAGAACATGTTTTGAATCTTATATGCACTTGTATCATTTTAAAAACAATTAATTTATTAGCAGCATTTGGAAAAGACAATTTATAAATATTAGTAAGAGTGTCGGAGACAAAACAGAACCCTGAGGCACCCCAGCGTTTATTAAAATTAGGGATTCAACAATACTAAATGCACTCTTTTTCTATTAAAAAAGCGTGATGCCAAACTCTACCAAATGCCTTTGAAATATCATGTGCAACAATCGTATTTTCTCTAAACCATGTTAAGATTTGTTCAACTTCTCGGTGAAATAAGCCATGAAATCACCGATGGCCTTATTGCTACGCAATCTATACTTCCGGTCATTGAGAAATTTTCGTTCATCAAGACGTTTATTAAGCTGAAAATAGATTATCATTTCCATGACCTTGCAAAGAAGGGAAGAAAGTGTAATTAGACGATAGTTAGAGGATGATTAGGGTTCTTCATTTTTTAGGGACATTTTGGATAAATACTGTTTTCCATCCACTCGGAAGGAGACATATAGAGTAGGACAGATAAAAAAGCCTACGCAGTGTTTTTGCCAGAGTTGAAGAACATCTCATACGAGAAAACTATTCGTGAATGTATAGATATGTTCGAGAGAGAACAAAAGAAAATGCATCCCATAGAATCGATTAAACTTACATTACAGGAGCAAAACTCATTAACAGGATAGAATTAGGAACAAAGTTTGGTTCAGGAAAATTTGATTTAGCAATTGAAGTTACCAAAGGAATGTCATTGAAAAAGAGAGAATACGGCTGGATCATAATGAGGAAAGTATAATGAAGTACAAGTTCCAGTACTGTGACTCACAATTTTCAAGAACTGGTACAAAAGAACTGTACTGGTACTAACCATTAAGTACCTTGATAAGCTTTTAAGTAAAACAACTAATTTGAATAGATTCTTTCGATCTTTTTCCTTATCACCTTTTTAATAATTTGATAGCGAGTTTTGTGTTCGTTATTTCAAGTAATTTTAGATGATTTTGATGCAATTTCAAGTATTTTTGATATCGCTAATTTTTTTTTTGGGAAACCATTTGAAATTTTGAGCGTTTAAAACTATTAAAATAGTTAAAATTCCTGAAACTGCTATAGCAACGTCGTCCGCATAGGCTATCACTCTGAAACCCTCCATATCCAGACTAGTTAGGATTTCATTCACCACTAGGTTCCAGAAGAGAGGGGATAGAATACCACCTTGCGGTGTCCCTCTACTAACGAATCGTCTACTAGAAGAGTTGATCAGTTTTGAGTTAATTATTCTGCTAGTAAGCATTAAATGAATTAACTCCCGAAGCGAACTCTACACTAAGAGATGTTAGTGCAGATGTGATTGCAGATGTGTCCACGTTGTTAAAGGCACCTTCGATGTCAAGGAAAGCAACCAAAGTGAACTCTTTATGATGGAGGGAATATTCGATGGTCCGTACTAAAGTGTGTAACGCTGTTGTTTCCACCGATTTACCTTTACAGTAGGCATAATGAGACGAAGACAGAAGTCTTGTATCGATACGTGCCCTTAAATGGATATTAATCAATCTTTCCAAGATCTTAAGAAGGAATGATGATAGACTTATAGGTCGTAGATCTTTAGGATTGACTGGGGAGCATTAACCTGCTTTAGGTATAAAAAACAACTTTAACTTCTCTCCATGCCGAGGGAACATGGACCAGGTAAAGACAGCTGGTAAAAATTGCCTCAAGGATTGGTGCAATTATATCAGAAGTCTTTTGTAATTCGGCTGGTATTATTCCATCTGGTCCTGCAGCTTTAAATGGTTTGAAGCTGTTGAGAGCCCATTGTAGCTTATCCTTTGTGATTAGACCTTGTGGATATGTTGTATTTGAACTTGAACGTATATAACTGTTGCAAGTTTCGGTAAGAGAACTACCAGGAAAGTGAGTGTCCAATAGTAAGTTCAGCGATTCATTACTTGAATTTGTATTTTTTAAGCAGCTTCGCATAGATAGATTAGTTGAAAGAATTTTTCGTATGTTTGAATTTTTGAGGCAATGTTTAAAATTCGCGCGAATTTTAAACAATGCCTCAAAAATTTAAACATACATTCTGGATAACTAACTTCTCCTTAACCAACTTAAAGTTGACAAGTAAAGTTATCAATCATACAATTGCACATTGCTACACATGCACCTTTCTTATTGTTTGCAAAAATTTTGTTTGTTCCTCCGAAAATAAAATATTGGGTAAACTGATGTATTTGTGTTTTATTGACTTTTAACTTTTCAAAATACAAAAAAAAAAAATCTCGAATTTATTTTTTTTTTCGAGATTTTTTTCTAGATAGAGTCTTTCGAGATTTTTGTTAATTCTGGATTTTTGTGGATTCGAGATTTTAGCGTTCTAGATATTTTTTTTTTATTTTCGAGATTTTCGGCATTCGAGATTTTTGGCATTCTAGATTTCGTCATGATCCCGGTTTCCTCTTATGTGTATAAGTGGACAAGCAATTTCTACCGATCTGTTCATAACTTTGTTGTCAAGTTCATTAGTGTTAGGGAGAGGACTAGATAGTCCAGCTTCTAGTAGACTCTGTAATGAGTTCCTGTATGAAGCCCAGTCAGTTTTCCAATAGTTTCAAAAAGTCAATGGACTCGGGTTATCATCCAAATTTATATTGAACTGGATATATCTATGATCAGAGAACGAGTGTTCTTTGGATACTTTCCAGTCCAAGATCATATGGTGTATAGTATCTGAGACAAGAGTTCCTTTGGTTGTTGCCAGCCTAGCTACGGTGGTATCTTTGTCACTGAAACGATGGGGTAAAAATACATTAATGCTACGTTTCACTAGTATGCAAGATCGAGGTTCACCTTTATCTATCACACAAAGTGTGTAGTACCCAGGAGTCCGGAGTCCTCGAACAACGGATCCTACAATCCATGGCTCTTGGATCAGGACAATGTCTTCGCCATTACTCGCCAGGGAGGCATGCAACTGGCTATTGCAATAGAGCATTGGTTATAAAAGTAACTACAAAACAATGATAGACATGAGACCATTAGTCGTTGTTCAGGATATATCATTAAAAAGTTACAATTTTTCTCTTCGTATTGAGTTATTCTCGACTTGATGCCTGTTAACTGCACCGAAAAGTCCTATTTATTCTGCACTCATGTTATTGTTTTCATAACTTAGCAATTGTAACTTAATGAAAAAAAATGGCAGTATTTCAACTGACCACCAGACCAAAATCTGTTGTAATAAAATTTCACATTCCTTCCCACAAACAAAAAAAAAACCCTTGTAAATAATTTTCATTTGCACAGCATATTATATTTATTTTTGAATTATAAACCTACTTACTTACATTCATATTTATTGTACATCTACATCCATATTATATATGTACAAATGCAAAATGCAATTGCAGAAAGATATTTATTTAAACAATGGAATCATAAACAACTGTTTGTCTTTGTTAACATAAAATGTGTGTTTAGAGAGAGTTTCTGTACTGAATTTCAATTAAAATAGTCCTTTCGTATAATATGGTCTCTAGATATACGTCCTCCTTGTACCTAAGGTTCGTAGCCCTTGATATTATGTACTGAGAAAATATTTGTTCACAACATTTACACAAAGGCATCATCATCATTATCATCATCATCATCATCTTGTCCTTCTCCGAATAGACTGTGCCAGAGAGTTAAGAGGAACCCAAGAGTTGAGTATAGCCCAGATGTGTCGACACAGAGATGCACCTTTTCGACCCTATACTCTATATGGTCTGGTCACATCTTACTAAATGGTTTCAATTTTGCTGTGGTTATGGTTTTTCAACTCTTAAGAAAGATACGACGACAACCAACAGGACGACCAACTTACTGAATGTACTGTACGTACGTGTACTATTGTCCTAGAACCTATGAAAGATAAATATCCTGAATTCTTAGAGAAAACTTGTTCTTTTCCTGTTTTTCACTGCTTTTCTATTTCAATTTTTGTATTTTTAGTTTCTTAATAATAAAAGTAACTAAGAGAGTTTTCTCATTTGGAAAAGTATTTATTTTATCATCATATTGTAGTTTATATGAAATTGATTAGAATAGGTGAATTAAAGCTTTCCAAGGATATATCCTGTAACTCAATACCATAAGTGAATCAACTGGAAATAAATTGATATTCACTTTTTTATAAATTTATTATAAAATACATCAATGCATAATTTCAAAGAAGATTTTTTCTTGAAATTTTAAATATAAAGTAATTGTCATTTTGTAAAGAAATTGGAAAATTTAATAAACAATTATTTGAAAATATTTCAATTAGTTTTTCAAAGGCAGAATTAAGAGGAAAAAAATGATTTTAGAAAAAAACAAAGATTTTTATCAAGTTATTTCTCTAACTTTGCAAAGTTGCAGTCGGCTTTCACTTCTGGGGGAAAATAGTTTTTAACTGTTCCAAATTGCAGACTATTAATTTATCAACTATTTTGTAAAGCAGGCGGAAATTAAATGCTATTAAAATAAGATGTTTTTTGATAAAACGTCGCTTCCAAAGACACGTCTTCTGGTTTCTTGTAACAATGGACATCTACCCTTGAAATAAAAAATGTTTTCAATTTCATCCATATTGCATGATTCTCACATCAAAGGTAAATCATCTCTTTGGGAAATGAAATTAAGATAGTCTTCCGGTGTCAGATTTATACCTTCTACCTCAGCTAGCTCTAGCCACTCTCTGAACCAACTTGATTTGCAGTGCTGCTATTTTCCGGAGACCTTACATATGTAGTACACATTCTATTTCAGTGATTTAATAAACAGTGAAGATATTCCTGTTTCCATTATTAACATGTAAAACTGCATATATTAATGTTGACTCCTCTAACGATTCAAATACTTTCTATTTACTGCTGTGAGCTATATGCTTATTACTGAAGATGTTTTTCCATGCAATATTCATAGTTGTTAACGCTTATTGCAATTTATCGGCAAGATGTTTTTCAATGCTGTTTTTATTGTTTATATTGATGCCAAGATATTTTCTTTAACCAGCTCTATTTTTTCATTATTGTAAGCCCACCGTTCATGACTGCTTACTCTTCCTCCACCTTTTCGAAAAACCATTATCTTCGACTTCTCCAGGCTAACCACTAATCTCCAGGTTTTACCGTAGATACATAGTTAATCATGAGTTGTAGCGATTCTGGTGAGAACGCAAACAGCACTAAGTCATCCGCAAAAAGGAGAGCCTTGATGAGAATACCAGCATATTCTACACCTCCTGGAAGAAAATCCGTTATATCATCAATAAAAGGTGCAAATAAGATTGGACTCTGCATACAACCTTGCCATACCCATGTTTTGCGTTTTAAACCATGTCAAAATATTTTCTTCATCCCATACTGTAGCCCTTGTTTCGAGATAAAGATTCTGAAGTACCCATCCGAATTTATAATGATATTTCTTATTCAAAAATTGTTTACATCAATGCCTTAAAATTGATGAAGAAAACATACTGATTTTTGTTTCTTTCCAAATAGAAGTCAGCAATACTTCTTAGTACAAAAATGTTATCAACTTAACAAATTCTTTTTGCCCCATAACAAATCTGGTAATATCCTCTTGGATTTGTATTCAATCGTTTATAGATTGTTATGTTTTTGAAGATGTCCATATCATCCGCATAGATGTTATGAAAATGTTAGTGCATCGTATACAAAAGAGTACATCGTTGATACCTAAGAGAAAGAGTAGAGGCCCTAAATGACTACCCTGGGGAACTTTTGATTTGGCAATAAAATGGGTGGAGAAAGAACTTCTGATTATAACTAAATAAGACCTGTTTTGAAGATAAGAGGAAATCCTTGTGGTACCATATTGACTTCAGCTTAAATGTGATGATATCGAAAGAAGGTTGGTCATAAGCTTTAGCATAATCAGTGTACAGTTGAGGTTTTGACCAAATTCTAGGGTATTTGAGCACGTATGCAAAAATGCAAGGCGATTTAATTTTCCAACGTTTTCGTACAGTTAAAATTTAAAATAGCACAAACAACTTTTTCAACAAGTTTGGGAGTACAAAACAGTTTAGAAATTTGTCTGTGATTACAAAAGTCAGACTTTACGTTACACTTTTTAAAAGCTGCCTTCTCGCATTAAGCCTGGCAAGTCACTCCACATTCGCGTAGTACGTCTAAAAAATGAATTTCTCTACATCATAGTACTGCCGAAGTTGGGCTCAGGGGTAAAGTGATGCGCATTCTTAGAAGCGCGGGTATTACGATTCAATTGTTTAAGAGAAGGAATGCAAGTGGCTATTTTACTAGAGCATAGTCCGTTAAAATAAAAGGATAAGACAAGAATTTTTACGACGATGTTCGATTAACGTAATCGTGTTGATGATGTTAAAAGCTTTCCTTTGAATATTGCCCAAAAGGCTTAAATAAGCTACTGGAGCACCAGTCCAGAGATAAGAGTTATATTCAAGGTGCGGACGTATATATGTTTTGTAGATTGTAGCCATTTTAGACGAATACAAAAATGTCTTGCATCTTCTCAAAAGACCTAGACAAAGACGCCAAACTCTACTAAACGCCTTTGAAAGTGCAATAATGTTACTTTCTCCAAAACGGTGATATGAACCATGAGATCGCCAGTGGACCTATTGCCTCGAAAGCCGTTTTGCCGGTCATTAAGAAGCTTCCGTTCCTCGAGATATATCTTAAGCTGATAATAAATCAGCGTTAACATGATTTTAGAAAGAAGGGACGTTAGTGCTATCGGTCGGTAATTTGTGGGAGAAGAAGATTAGCCTTTTTTTGGGATTGGCTGAGCAAATGCAGTTTTAAAACTACTCGGAACGCGCCCAGAAGAATAGGATAGATAGAAAATCGTACGCAGTGCTTTTTGCTAGCGTGGAAGAACACTACTTCAGAATTTTAGCGGGGATACCATCTGGGCCAGCGGATTTATGAATCTTGACGACGACTCGTCTTCTTTAAGAACTCTCTCCACAGTTCGAGTACGAAAAAAGATTGGGGGAGTCCTGACACTATCTGGTAAGGTGGAATTTTCGGCGAACTGCTTTATCAATAGACCTAACTAAACGAGTGTCTTTGACAACAAGCGTAGGAACCGAGGAAGAGGTAGAATTCCGCATGTTTTTTATAAATGACCGAAAATTCTTACTGCCTTTGGGACATTACAGAATTTTTCGCCGTAATTTTTGGCCATGTAAAAATTTGGTCCTTCGAATATAGGCGTTGCAGGCCTTTCTGGATTGCTTGAACTTTTTCCGGTTTTCCTCAGTTGGGTTGGCTTTAATACACCGGTAGCTCAACTTTTTCTCCTTGATAACCTCTTTGCAGCGAATCGAACCATGATCTAACCTTGGGTTTATTGCTTTTAACCCTATTCTTTATCTGACATTCTTTTTATAAGATTTTCCAAGCCTTGTTTCTTTGGTTTCAAAGCATTTTAATCTCTTTTGTATACCATGTATGAAAAAAGCTTGAATATTTGGATATTTTAAGAGAAACGACATCTTTTATGTAGGATCCGAATAAATTAAAAAAGTATGAAAACGCAACATCAAAGTCTTTTAAAATTGATATATTCTCAATACTACAAGTAGCCAGATTTTTAGAAAGCTGCTGAAAATTAGCATTCCGAAAGTCAATAAAATATGAACAGTCATGCGAATTACTATTTTTTTTAGTAAATGACCGTCTAAGTAAAAAAAAAGTAAATTGAGGAATGGTATTTATCTTTATTCGATATAGCAGAGCCAGATTGAACCCCGGCGTACTTATAGCGTCAGATGATAAAACTTAATCGAGTTTAAAGAATTTTGAATACAGCTAACTTACTGTAGGTCCATGGAGATAATAAATAAATAAAAAATTGGCGCAATAGTCCGTTGAGAACTAGGGCCTAGTGACTTACAACTCTCAACCACTCCTGTGTGCGAGTAATGTTGTCAGGAATGGAGAGGACCTACAGTTTTTTTTTTTTTACGAATCCGAACGGCTAATTTGAGAAAGCACTTTTTCATAACAAGAGTTACTCTTGGAGAATTTGTCAATTCCTCGCAAGAGGCAGTACCCGTGAAAAGACTTTAGATGGCATAGGCAGGGATCGAACCCAAGACCTCTGGCATGACAGTCTAACGTACTTACCATCATGCCACGGGTACTACATGTGGAGATAATATGGTCTTATAATATAAGCTCATGTTGAAACCAACTCAATGATGCTTCTAAGAACGCCTTGTCTTCTTATGCGACCCATTTAATGTATGGGAGGTTAAAGTCACCTAAAAGAAGAATATTGCTATCGAAACCAACGATGTCCATTGTATTTTCAAAAGAAAAAGAGTGAGTTCAACAAAAGCTGAGGCTATGCTTTTTGGAGGAATGTAGATATTTAAAAGAAATAAATCTTTAATTTCAATTGTTAGGAAAGGAATGTTATGAACGTCGTACAAAAATTATTTCTAATATGTAATCAGGCTCCACCACCCACTGAATTTGCTTTATCCACGTGACGATGTTTCCGGAAAATTAATTAATTTGAACCATTTTCTTTTTTCAGTTTGTTTCTGGATTTCTCACAAGTTACGAGTATGTTTCATGTCTTAAAAGTCTTCAATTGATTCTTTATTTAATTTTGAAAAATTTTACTTCCATGGTTTTGAAAAATTCGTGTTAGAGTTAGTTGTTCTCGTATGTACAAATGCACATACACACACATTAGACGGTTTCACCGGACCTACTTTTTCGACTTCTCTACCATCGTTATGTGTGATACAAACCTCAAGTTCAAAGTTTTTAATAATAATAAGAATAATAATAAGAGAATAAATAATTATTGAACCTTAAACAAATGTTTACAATTCACATTAAGATAAATACAATTATGGCCTTGGTTTTGAAACCGTTTGCCAGATGCCATCTCTATATTTACTGTTAAAAATTACAAAATATATTTTTAATATTAATAATTCAAGAAAGCTTTTTAGTGTGTTTTGCTATTATTTTTACATTGTTCATTTAACAATTAGTAATTTTGTTTTTAATAAAAGAAAAAAGATATAAACATAAAATTAAATAAATTGCAATACAAAAATGGGTTTAATTTTAACCAATATGTACGCCAAAATACTTAAAAGATACATTTTCGGGTTCAAATCTTTTAGTTAATTATAAAATCTTTTCTGTAATTTAGGGCTTCAATGAAATATTTTGCAAGAAATTTTGTCTTGTTTTTGCAAAATACAGAGAGAGCAAAAAGTTGATTAGTCACTAAAATAAGGTTTGTAATTTAAGTCAAGAAGCTCTCTCCTAATGCGACAGATGATAAAAATTTCAAATAAGCTCATTTTGTCTGTAAAGTAATTGAGCTCATTCAGATTATAATTGATCTTTGGATATAGAGATCTACGTGATAAGTCTTTTGCTTCCTCAATTAGATCTAGACTTATTTTGTCATCTAGCTTTTCAAGAATACAATTGATCTTTTATATCATACTCCCATCTTCCATCTCCCAAGGATGCACCGAAATACCGCTCAATATGGTTATATCCTCCCATTCCCTGAACCAACTTATATTTTTGGCTACATTATCAAAGTACATTTTCAAGCTGAAAATAAAAATAGGAGGAAGACCTGTTTCAAGCAGCAGCATGTAATAAGGTGTTGATTTTGGTAATCTAAATAGATTTTTTAAGAAGAGCCGTTGCAGTTTTTCAACCTCATCATACTGCTGATATCCCCATACTTGACATTCATATGTCATTATAGTTCTCAGAGCTGCATCAAACACTCTGAATTTGGCATGTGCAACATTTGTGTTCCTAAATAAGTTTTTCCAGGTTGAGTTTATAGCAGATAACGATTTCTTCAGTTTATTTTGAAAGTGTTTCTAAGGGTTGGGTTGGGGTGTGAGAATCATTCCCAAGTAAGTAAATTCATTCACAACTTCAACATTTTTACCATTTAGAAACCACCTTTCTTTTCTACTGTGTCGTCCTCGACCTGTTTTAAATATCATAGTTTTCGATTTTGATATATTTATTACCAGATTCCACATTTTACAATACTAACCTATTTATTATTAGCTGAAGACTTTCTGGGGAGTCTGCAAACAAAACGACATCATCAGCATATAGGAGGCATTTTATAACAAGTCCTGCAATTTTAATACCGTTTGGCAAAGCGTCAACTATGTCGTTGATAAAAAGAGCAAGCAACAGGGGGGATAAGAGACAACCTTGACGTACTCCACATTTGGTTTCAAACCATTCTTATATTTGTTCACCGTCCCATACAGCTGATGTTGTGTTCTGGTAAAGTTTTCTTAGAACTTTAGAAATTTTAGAGGATAACCCCAGTAGATTTAATTTATAAAACAATGCTCCTCTATGAATGCAATCGAAAGCAGTTTTGAAATCAATAAATATGGAATACAGCTTTTTCTCATTTTCTGCGTAATAATCTACGATATTTTCGACGGAGAAAATGTGATCCGTTGTCGAATAACCTGCTCTGAAACCTGCTTGAAATTTGTTCAACAATTTATTTTCATTAACCCAAAACTCAAGCTTTTTCAGTATAATTTCTGTAAATGTCTTCGAAATCACATTTAGGAAAGATATGCCCCTATAATTTTCCACATTATTTATGTCCCCTTTTTTGTGTATTGGAAATACAATTGACTTTCTAAAAGTTTCAGGTACTTCAGCCATGTGCAATATATTTGAATAGATCCTTACTAAATTTTCCAAAAAATCGTTTGGGGTGTTTTTGAAAAATTCATAAGGAACTCTTTCATACCCTGGGGCTTTGTTATTCTTAGCTTTATGTAAAACACTGTGAATTTCTTCTTCCCCATCTAAAGAGTCAACGATTATGAAATTTTCAACGAATTGTATTGGTTCTTCAATCTCTAATGAATTAAGTAGATTTTTAAAATGGTTTGCCAAAATATGAGCATCTAAATTGTTAGTAATTTAGAATTTTTCCCCATTCAGTTCCTTCACTACTTTCCAAAATTCAGAAGAATCCTCGGCGTTATTTAAATCATTCGCTATTCCTAAATAGTATTCATTTCCCTTTATTGGCAGAGTTTTTATATTCTTTATTTGACTGAACATAAGCCTCACGGAAAAAACTTCCGTTTCTTATTCTTGCTAGTTTTAACAGCTTGAAAGATTTTGCTCTGGCTCTTTCGCAATTATTGTCAAACTACTTTTGTTTGCCTTTAGCTAAGTCTCTCCTTTCTGCTAAGGAGATTGAGTTTTTTATAGTTTGGATAAAAGAATCAATCTGGGGCTCGTGCTTGCTTGACTTTTATCAGATTGTAAAGTAAACTGACTAAGTTTCGCTTCATACCTTTCTTTTTCCCTATCGTTCCAAAATAGTCTTGGCAGAAGACCAATGCTTTTTTGGGGCAGAGGTTTTTTTTTATTATCAGGGCTACTGAGATTGGTATATGGTCCGAGAAAGTCAAAGCACCAACATTAAAACTATCTATTTTTCAAACCATTTACCACTGATGTCACAATAATCAGGAACTGATGCACCTGGGCCTCCGACAAAAGTCATTTCTCCGGACAAATCCCTGCTAGTTAACCCATTAAGTTTAAAGATATCAACATTTTGAAGGAGTTCTAATAGTTTTTTACTGTTTCCGTTCAACACTTCATCTTTTGAAAATCTAACCGATCTGGATTGTTCGCGAAAGGGTATTGTCGGTCTGATGTTCCGCCACTCGAGCATTGAAATCTCCAATAACCATTTTATTGCTAATATTCAAAATTTGTATTAATGCAAAACTTAGCATAAGTAAATGTAGTTCCTTTATTACGCAATTAGTAAAACATTTATTTGATCATCAAATAAAATTTATTGAACTTCTTCTTTTTTGAGTGAATAGCAAATACTCCCTGATTTGTCCTTCCATTTCTGTTGTTTGAAGTTGTAATTTCTGCTCTTCTGTTTAATTTATTTGCAAATATTAACGCTCTCCAAATCTCTTTTCAAATTAGGGTCAAACTAATAATATAAATAAGATATTAATTTACTTAGAAATTATCACTGTCAATGCCAAGCCAATTATATTCTCTGCAAATATATCCTTTTCTATTATATCACATCTCGAATATTTGCATTGTTAGAGAATTTATTTTTATATAATTTTCAATTGGCACTCATTTGGAAATATTAAAAAAAAAGCCTTGCCTTGTATTTTATACATATTTAAAATACATAATTATTTTAAATATCTCCTTTGGACAAAGTATAAAGTAGACAGAAAGAGAGGGGGAAAAAAGATAGAGAGTCGTGATATGCAAATATCCAAGCCGAAGTACTTCAAGCCCAAAGGCCACCACTGCTAACCTAAAGCACCACGTACAGTATACATACAGGCCATGGTGACTGCATTTCCCTTTAGTTTATAATAAAATTATCCATAAGTTTACCCCGGAATGACCTAATTAAGCGCAATTGTATATTTCTATTCCACCAGGACTATATAGAATATCTATGAATGTAGGTAGGTGGAGCTACTGTGCAAACATAGTTTCCATATTATAAGTTCCAGTGGTTGAGGAGAACACTTTTAACTATACTGACCATTACTGTGATAGTATTATATTTCGTCCTGGGCTGGATTGTGACTGTGACGTTAATATTACGCGCATTATATGTGACCATAGAAATACAGACATTCATATACCTACTTATAGTAAGGTTATAATATCCTTAGAACCACATCACATCGGTTCGGTATTGTCGACTTGTGCATATTTAAACAGTCATCTAATTATTATTATCAAGAGTAATGAAAAATATAACACACCCTATATCTATATATAAACATACGTATATATATATAATTGCACACATCCACTTACCTAATTGTGTATTGTAGTATTAGTTTTTTTTTTAATAGAATAAAACTAAATATAATAATGCCTTCGAGTCAAATTCAAATCCCTTGGAGCTTTCTCTATATTGTTCTAGTGTGTCCTTTTTAATGAACCCCATTGTCCTGTTGCGGTTGAAAATGGGTGTGTTACGGAAATGGACAGAGTTTACTTTTAATATTTTCTGAAAGGAATGTTCCATTGAAAATTCTATACAATCACAAGTTTTTTTTTTTTGGTTTATTTTAAACCATTGAAACACATTTCTCTGATTCGTTTGTGTATTGTGAGAAAACTGCCACTTTGACGTTTGGCGGAACTTTGAATGTCAATTTAAGCTAATTTTTCAATTTGAACGTTTTCAATGCACTAAATTATTTATCGGTTGTTTGTGTTTCTACGTGATCACTGTGACTGTGAGATGTCTCTTCAATTTATTCTTAATTATATTTAGTACTTTGGTATCGATGAATGTCTTCTTTGTTGTATTACAAATTTTTTTCTAACCGTTTAATACAAGCTTTTTTGAAGGGCTTGAAGTCTGAGACCCACAATATAAATGTTGGTATGTCCCAAGGCTCCGTTTTGTCCCCGACATTTCTTCTTTGTTTTTATAAATGATTTCCTGTATGAAACTTCTAATCCAAGAACTCTTTAAAGAATAAAGATTCGTTCTTTAGCCGTACTACCCGAATGTAGAAGTTGATGTACTTACTTACTTACTTAAGGTGGCGCTACAGTCCGGGGCGGACCTGGGCCTCAACCAACAAGCGTCTCCAACCAGCCCGGTCCCTAGCTAGCTGTCTCCAGTTTCGCACGCCAAGTTGGTTGAGGTCCTCTCCCACCTGGGTGCGCCACCTGAGTCGCGGTCTTCCTCTACTGCGCCGTCCCTCGGGATTGGATTCGAAGACCTTCCGGGCTGGAGCGTTGATGTCCATCCGCTCTACATGACCTAGCCATCTAAGCCGTTGGACTTTAATTCTGCTAACTAGGTCAGTGTCGCTGTACAGCCCGTACAGTTCGTCGTTATATCTTCTCCTCCATTCTCCATCTATGCGTACGGGACCAAAAATCACCCGAAGAATTTTTCTCTCGAAGCATCCTAAGACCCTCTCATCTTTCTTTGACAGGGTCCAGGCCTCAGCGTCATAAATGAGAACCGGGATGATGAGTGTCTTATAGATGGTGATTTTACATGCTCGAGAGAGGACTTTACTTCTCAATTGCCTTCTAAGTCCAAAGAAGCAGCGATTTGCAAGAGTTATTCTTCGTTTGATTTCAGCGCTGGTGTCGTTGTCTGCATTAATAGCGGTGCCTAGGTAGACAAAGTCCTTAACTACCTCAAAGCTATAGCTGTCCATGGTGACGTTACGTTCAAGACGTCGTTGTTCAATGTCCGTTTTTGATGACAGTATATACTTGGTCTTGCCCTCATTGACCACTAAACCCATCTTCTTCGCTTCCGTCGCAATGCTCAAAAACGCTCCACTGACATCACGCTTTGATCTTCCAATTATGTCAATATCATCTGCGTATCCAAGCAATTGGATGGACCTTTGGAAGATTGTGCCTCTAGTGTTGACGGTTGAGTTTTGCACAATTCTTTCCAGAACCATGTTGAAGAAGTCGCATGACAGTGCATCGCCTTGTCTAAAACCTTTTTTGACATCAAATGCATCGGTAAGGTTTTTTCCGACCTTGATAGATCAGCGTGCATTCTCCATCGTCATTCTGCACAAACGGATAAGTTTGAGAGGGATGCCAAAACTAGACATTGCTCGGTAGAGCTGTTCCCTATAGATGCTGTCATACGCGGCTTTAAAATTGATCGATTTGAAGCTCCTGGGTTTTTTCTAAGATCTGCCGTAGTGTGAATATTCGGTCGATAGTGGACTTTACTGGTCTGATAAGGACCAATCAGGTTGTTGACGAATGGCTTCAGAGGATCTTTTTAGCAATGTTAAGGAGACTGATGTCTCTGTAGTTGGCGCAGTTTAGAGCGTCTCCTTTCTTATGTATCGCGTACACTATGCTGAGATTCCACTCATCGGGCATGCTTTCTTTCGACCATATTTTGCAGATGAGTTGGTGCATGCTCCCTACCAAGTCATCGCCTGCTGCTTTGAACAGTTCGGGGGTGATGCCGTCCGCTCCAACAGCTTTGTTTGACTTAAGTTTAGATATAGCTATCTTCACTTCGTCAAGGTCGGGTAGGCGGAATTGTTGATCTGCGTCGCCGAGGTTGAGTGGTTCTATCTCCCTCACAGCGGAATTCGGTTCGTCATCGCCGTTATATAATTTGGAGAAGTGATCTTTCCATATTCTCAGCATCGACTGCGGATCTACTACGATGTTCCCCTGATCGTCTCTCCTCTTCTGCTCGTAGAGCTCGCGAGCAGCTCTAGTCCTTTTGTGCGGCGCCGTTTTGTATGCCTCTTGTTTCGCTGCGTGAGCTTGCCGGCATTCGTCGTCAAACCAGGGGTTTCGCTGTGGTGGCCGTGTGAAACCTAGCACTTCAGAGGCGGCATCTCTGATGGCTGCAAGGTAATGTTGCCACTGGTTTTCAATGCTTAATGCAGGAAGCATAGGACTCCTTAAGATGTTATTAGAGACTCGATCGGAAAAGGACATGGCAGTCTCTTGCGATTGAAGCCGTCTAACGTCGAATCTTCTCACAGTACTTCCTTGTTTTGGCTTGGATCGGGATATCCGTAGCCGTACCTTGGCTACAACGAGGTAGTGGTCCGAGTCAATGTTGGCCTCTAGGAATGTTCAGATATCCTGGATACTGGAGAAGTGTCGTGCGTCGATCGCAATGTGGTCAATCTGGTTGACGGTTGATTGATCAGGAGATTTCATGTCCCCTTGTGGATATTGAGATGCGTGAACTGCGTACTTGCTACCAGAACGTCTCGCCCCGCAGCGAAATCGACCAGCCTGAATCCGTTGTCAGAGGTGGTGTCGTGCAGGCTGTATCTCCCGATTGTGCCACCAAAGATGTCTTCTCTTCCTAGCTTGGCATTTAAATCTCCTAAGACAATTTTAATGTCATAGCCAGGGCACTGCTCATATGTCTTGTCCAAGAGCTCGAAGAATATGTCTTTGGTGTCTTCATCTTTCTCCTCTGTTGGGGCATGCGCGCATATTAGGCTTATGTTGGCGAATTAAGCCTTGATGCGAATTGTCGTGATGCGCTCGCTCACACTGTTGAAACTCAAGACTTTTTGCCTGAGCCTAGTTCCAACAACAAATCCACACCCAAATAGACTCTGTTTTTGTTCTCGGTAGCAGTCGCCGTAGTAGAAATCGCAGTCTTTTAGTTTGCGTTTGCCGGTCCATCCCATCGCACTTCTTGGATGGCTGTTATATCTGCCTTGCAGCAGTTTAGGGCTTCCGCTAATTGTTCGGCTGCACGTGGTCTGTTAAGGGACCTAACATTCCACGTACATATCCGAAGTTCGTTGTCCTTATTTCGTTTGCGTGGGTTGTCAACAGTGAATCCGTCCGTATCCGAGGCTTGTTGTTGCTTCGAAACTATGATGTTTTTACGTGGCCAGGAAGTCACCCCGACGGCACAACCCCCAACCTGGAGGGCCAGATCCTTAGTATAACTCCAAGGAAGGGGAGCCGGATGAACCGCTCCTTATAGGCCTGGGCTCCGAATATGTCGAAGAAGCCCTATAAGGTGTTCACTAAGTAGTTCGACCTTACTGGAACTGTAGACGCCACCGTTGATTCTATTTTGAGAATTCGTCCGCTGCCGCCTGGATAAGGAGAGGTGCCTTAGTGGAAACACCTCTCCCCCACTCTCTCGTTTGCTGCCCCCAACAACTTTCCACTGGGGTTGGAACCCAATCTCCAGTTGAGGTACTAGGCACCCGATGTTCACCGCGGGGAGGTGAGAGTAGGAGTTGATAGACAGAGGTGGGTTTTGAGAAAAACCTGTGGACGCTTGTGTCCTCTTGAATGCACATGTCTACCATTTGAACATCAGAACAGAAGTTGATATAAGTACGGAAAATCCTGAACAAAAGACTAGTTGAGATCAAGTTTAACCAAAATTTGATTTTTTTTTGTTGAAAAGATCAGCATTTTCAAAGACCTTTTGTCTGTCAAAATGTGTATTTCAATATTATGGAAATGGAAAAGCAAATAATGAGCGATTTTAATATGGTTAACGTTAATGGTCTTTCGATCGAATTGGAACAGTCATCTTTTTAAAAAGATAAATAACGACAAAATTACGAGGAAGATTTAAAGCTCATGAACCTAATCGTCAAACTGAAAATCCGTGAACTTTATGACTGCGGAGATTATATCATTCCAGCATCGAACTTGTTTCGCTCAACTAAAAAAGGGTCCAATTAAAGGTTTCATTTTCATATTTCAGAAAGTGTGGTATTTTTTAAGAGTAAATCAATACATTTTGGTATTATTGAAAAGAGCAATGTGTGCCATTTACAATATAGAATGATATTCGGGAAATAAAGGTAAAGAGTACGCTGGCAGCATTATATTCTTTTTATAAAATTTACTATGACTAATTCGGACGTTTGCGTCTATACGTCCTTCATAACTTCTCGGATTCAGTTTATATGGTCTTAAATTGATTGTTGAGCTTTGGTATTTGCCTACTTTTCACGTTGGCTAAAAGCACATAATTTAAAATTGTGATTCCGGCTACCAAGTGTGATTACCTCTTCGAGTAATAAAATTGTAAGAAAACTTTTCATGCAACATTACGAACTGTGAACTGTTACTCCGAAATGTTCCCAATTTCCGTCGATATTTAATTTTTAAAAACGCAAATGATGTTTGTGTACTTGCTCTGGTTTTGTTCTATTTTTAAAAATAATGGAATAGCTGTTTTTTGTCAAATATCAAATATCACTTTCAAAAGTGACATCTGTCCCAATAGCGAACAATTCAAAATGAAACTTCTTATTGGAAAACCAAATAAAATTCATTCAAATTTGAATTGCAATAAGTAAGGATATGGTAACACCAATGAAGAGGTTTATTTAAAATTCAGTTCTTACTTAATTTGTTATGCAAAGAATGTAGAATAATACATTAAAGCTGTGATTAAGCAAGAAATTAACTTACATTATACAGCTTCAAACAACGTGCGTCGATGCATGAGTAGAGCAGTAAAAGCCATTCAAACGTGTGTTCGGAGGAAAGAATGATCTCTATAAAAAAGTTAATGGTATAAATTGACTGAAGATGAAGAAAAAACGGTTTTATGACTTTGGAGGATGAATTCACTTAGAAATGTTCGTCTTGTAATTTGTCTTTTAAAGCAAAGATTCATTATTTAGAAATTTAAAATGACTTTGTTGGTTGAAATTACAAATTTTTGTGTCAAAAGCTGTTTCCACCGATGAATTATTTCTTTTTGCTTCAGAAATGAGAAAAAAATGTAGATTTGACTTTTATAAAATTATAACATCTTTTGTCAACATTTTTTTGACAGCGGATTTCCTCAGCGACTAAACGTTTAAGGGTGGCAAGTCGATGCTTTTCCTTTAGTCGCCATTATATAAACTCAGCAATCTAAATTTTTACCGGTACCGTAGCTGCAATATTTTTTAAGTGTTATAAACAAATTAAATAAATTATATTTGTTTCCGAAAAAATAATAATTATAACGATGAAATGGCGGAAAGGTGTCGGTATGGTCTGTTCTTTTCTTAGTTTCATAAAAAGAGACCCAGACTAGACAACAACGAGGTAAGAGCTTTGTCTTATCTTGTACTACTTTTAGCTAAGGACTGGACTAAGAAAAAAATCGGAAATAACAGCCCAAATTTATTAACGTTTGAAGAATAAGCGATCCAGATTTCTTTTAAAAATTTGTTAATAATTTAAGGACATTTCCAAAAAGTGGTTTGCTGTCAAAAACAAAATTTTCGTTTCACGCAATTTATAATTTGGAAAAATTTTAGTAATGCTTTAAACTGTTTTCCTAAAATTTGTTTATAAGAAAAAGAGCACATATTAAGGTTCTTAAAAGATACCTTCAATAAGAGATCGTCAAATTAATATTAAGTTGCCGTTAAATGAAACTACCCTTCAATTGCGTCTTAAAAATTTGTAATTCGTAAAAATGTCGAACTCGAGCTGTTAATCAATGAAATTGAGATGGTAAAAAAGTCGCAAAATGTGGGTCCTCCGATTCCGTCCGTTTGCCTGTCCTGGCCCCTACATTTTTCTTTTGTCAATTGAGTTTTAATTCGAAAACAAAAAAGCAGTCCTAGAAAATTCGAAATTCTTCATAAACTACCCGATACAGTTTTTTAAAACTTTATTATTTTTTGTCTTCTAAAAGAAAAACATATTCTGGTATTTATCCAGAAGAGTAACCTTTATAGAACCGTTATTTTTTAATTCCCATGGGAAGTTTTTGGTTCTGTGCATCCGAACGTTGGTTTTTTCGTTGTTATACAGATAATAATGCAGAAAGATGCAGAAAGGGGTCTCAAGAAAATTGTCATCAATCATAGCACAACAGGGTGAACATTTTGGTTGACCCTAAATATATCGTGAACCAATTACGCTAGAGACTTGAATTAAATTTTATATTATAAATTGTAACGTTATATCAAACATGTATATTTTTGAAAAAAAAAATCCAATTAACGGTTTTTTATAAATCAGAAAAACTGACCAAAAAATGTGTCACCTCGAAAATGGATTTCTAAAAAATAACGTTTTTAAAATCTAGGAAAAATTTTGAGAAAAAACGAATTTTTTCATAAAAAATAAAAACCTAGAAAAAACATTACTCAAAGTTATTAAAAAAATAATTTTCGACTAAAATATCTTTTCAAAAATTTAAGAATTTTACTTCCAACTTATTCTGTTTTATAAGAAATATTGTTTTAAAAATTCAGTATAATTTTGAAAAAAACATAAAAAAATTAATAAAAGTTAGTAACAATTTACTTTCAACTCAAATAACTTTTGAAAACTTTGAGACATAAGCCTGAAACTAATTTAATTTAAAAAAAAATGTTGTCAAAATTGAGAACTATTTTCAGAAAAATGGAATTGACAGTATTTTTTAACAAAATTTAAAAACCTAAAAAAAAATTAACAAAAGTATAATTGAATTTTGGCTTAAATATCTTTTCAAAACTTTGAGGTTTTGGCTAAGAACTAATTTTATCTTATGAAAAATATTATTTGGAACGTTCGATACAATTTTTTGAAAAATCGAATTTGAAAGTTTTTTAACAAAAAATAAAGACTTAAAAAAGGCATTTCTAAAAGTTCGTAAAAATTGATTTTCGACTCAAATGTCCTTACAAAAATTAAAAATATTGGTTTCAAACTTGTTTTATCTCACATAAAATATTGTTTTCGAAATGCCGTGAATTTTTGAAAAAATTCAATAGTCCGTTTTATAATACAAAAAATAAAACCTACAAAAAACAGTTCGAACATTTCGTAAAAATGATGTTCGGTTCTCGATATTTCGTGGACAATAGAATTTATTGACTTAAATTAATTTTATTCATCTAATTTGAATTTATTCATATATGAAATAAAAACTTTTAAGAAATGCTACTAAAATTGGTAAAAATTGGTTAGCGACTAAAAAATCTCCTTAACCAAAATAGATTTTGAAATCAAACTATTTCATGATATGCAAAATGTTGCAAAACCTACAAACGTTTTAATCAAGACAAATTGACAGACAGGATTTGAAGTTAGCAGTTTCGGTCGCATCCCAGCCTCTTTTTATGACTTCTAAAAATATATTGATTCTTCTTTACAAAACTCGTGTCAATTGTATATTTATAGGGACTAAACAACTGCAAACCAAAAATATTTTGCAGACAAAATTTAAGCATTTTGTATGTAAAAACCAATTTAAAATAACGCTCTATCGATTTTCCAAAAAATATTTATATAATCTAGGGTTTTTTGAGAAATAATTTTGCATTTAAGTGTTCGAGAAAAACTTGTTTTGCAGATACATTTTTAAATCTTAAAATATAGGAAACATTTGTAATCAAACTTTTTGGATGACATAAGCAAGTTCTTATGACCCACTCTTCCATTTTATTCCTTTAAAAATTGATTTTCTGTTGAATAAAAGAACTAAGAACTTAAAAAAATTTAAGAAATGTTCTTTTTGGAGTGAATTTGCTTTAGATGGTCTAGAACTGAGTTTTAAACAAGAATTTCAGTAAAATAAATTGCTCAAAAACAGCAAGTTACGCTTTTGTTAAACTTATATCTTATTTAAAAACATAATGAACGTTCCATATCTATAGATATAAAAGCTTTGAATGTTTTGAGATTTGAAGTGAAAAGAGATTCTGAAACGAGTAATTTGTAAGTTCCACACAAAAATTTCTTCCGACCTTATTTGCTTACCTTAATTTGTTTTAACTTAATTTGTAGACAAGTTATGAATTTGTATGCACCTATTCTATTAAATTCAAGAAGCAAACATTAAAAAATGTTTAAGTTCTCACTTTTCACTTTAAGATCAAAATATTTTCAAGCATTTTAAGCAGACTGATAGCGATGTAATAATAGACTAACAAATAT
The DNA here is from genome assembly GCF_945859685.1 of Eupeodes corollae. Lineage (NCBI taxonomy): Eukaryota > Metazoa > Arthropoda > Insecta > Diptera > Syrphidae > Eupeodes > Eupeodes corollae. The sequence goes on from NC_079148.1 coordinate 117,176,576, forward strand.
TGAATTCGAAAAAACTACGTAAAAAAAGCCCGAAAATTCTTCATTCATCATTTTTTGGGTTTTTGCATTTTTGTACTTTTTTTCGCATCAATAGAAATAAAAAAGTTATGTATTATTTTTGGAAAAAAGCAAAGTTTCTTACATATCTGCGTTAAATGTTCCGAAAACCCTCTAAACTTTTGTATTATAAATCTTAAATATGGTATATTAAGAAAACTGTTGGAATCTTGGAAAGATTTCGTATGTAGGGAGTCGTCCAAACTTAAAAGTGAGAACATATCTTGCTGGACACACAGTTCTAGAGGCTGGGATGCGACCCACACTGATAACTTCTCATCCCTTCTGTTGATTTGCCTTTCTTAGAACGTTTGTAGGTTTTCGTGTTTTGCTAAGAAAGTTGTCAGTTGAATTATTCTAAAAAAAATTAAAAATGGTTGCATATGATGAAATAATTTGATTTCAAAATCTACTTTGGTCAAAGAGATTTTTATTCGAAAACCAATTTTTAATAATTTTAGTAAGATTTTTTAAAAGTTTTTATTTTTAATATAAACAAATTGAATAAATGAAATTAATTTGAAACCAATGTTTTACATTATTCACGAGATATCGAGCAACAAACATCAATTTTTACGAAATGTTCGAACTATTTTTTGTAGATTTTAGTTTGTTATGAAAAAAACTGAAAACAACAATTTTTATAAAATAAAATTTGTTTGAAGCTAATACTTTAAATTTGTGAAAGGATAATTGAGTCGAAAATCAGTTTTTTCCAACTTGTATTAATTTTTTTTTACACACTCAAGGGGATATTACTACCCTTATTATGCAGAGGCATAGTGTGATCACTAGGAAGAGAAGAGAGGGTTGAAAGGAGATGTCGGTGCACATTGGTTTTGAATTCTGGAATATTGGAATGTCTAAGAAAGACAGAGTGTGGTAAGGCATTCCACATTCGCGTAGTACGGCTAAAGAACGAATATCTGTATTTAACAGTACGGCCGAAGTTGTGCTCGAGGGTATACTGATGAGCGTTCCTAGAAGCGCAAGTATTACGGTTGAGCTGTTTAAGGGGAGGAATGCAACTGGCTATTTCACTAGAGCATAAGCCGTTAAAATAACGGTAAAAAAAGGTCAAACAAGAGACCTTACGACGATGTTCAAGCGAAGAAAATTAACTTATGATGATATTATCATCTATCAATTTCAATGCTCTACGTTCAATACTATCCAAGAGGCTTAAGTAAGTTACAGGAGGACCAGCCCAGAGATGGGAGTTATACTCAAGCCTTGGACGTATGTAAGTCTTGTAGATAACAGCCAGATCAGAATGGATGAAATATTTCTGCATCGCCAAAGGAAACCCAAACACCTTGCGGCATTTTTGGTGACATAGCGTATTTGATCATTCCACAAGAGGTGGTTAGTGACACACATACCGATTATATCGTGTTGTTCAGTCTCATTGATGCAAGTGCCATCCATGGATAATGGCATAGGGAGTATATCACGCTTTAACGATACAAGACAGCATTGGGTTTTTGAAGCATTTAATTCCACACTGTTTTTTAATCCCCATCGAACAATGCTGTTCAGGTAGAAATTTAATGAGCTTATCATTTTTTGTCGTTGCAGTTCCACATCCGAAGAAGAGGGATGTGAATCTGAAAACGAATATGAAAAGTTAAGAGTACTATCGTCAGCAAAACAATTTATTGGATTAGATGTTGCAGACAGGAGATCATTAGTAAAAATGAGAAAGAATGTTGCAGATAAAACAGAGCCCTGGGGCACACCAGCATTTATTTTATGATTTTTAGACTTGAATCCATCCAATACTACTTGTATTCAACGATCCGAAAGGTAATTACTATTCCAATGAAGCAGGGATTCATGAAAATCGATTTTTCGATAAGAGAGCCTGATGCCAAACCCTATCAAACGCTTTTGAAATATCAAGTGCAATAATCTTACTATCTCCAAAACGATGTAAAGATTTGCTCCACTGTTCGGTGAGATGAACCATGAGATCACCAGTGGACCTATTGCTACGAAAGCCGTATTGCCGGTCATTAAGAAGCTTCCGTTCCTCAAGATATTTCTTAAGTTGATAATTAATCAGCGTTTCCATGACCTTGGAAAAAAAGGGACGTAAGTGCAATTGATTGGAAGTAAGAGGGTGAGGAAGATTCGCCTTTTTTGGGAACAGACTGGACAAATGCCGTTTTCCATCCGCTCGGAACGACACCTGAAGAGTTGGATAGATGAAAAAGCTTACGTAGTATTTTTGCCAGCGTAGAAGAACACCTCTTCAGAACAATAGCAGGGAAACCATCCGGTCCAGCGGATTTATGTGTGTTTAGATCTCTTAGGACTCTTGCGACAGTACGAGTGCGAAAAATTATTGGTCCCTTAGAATCACTTACTAGCTCAAGTACAGTCGTAGTCATGACACTCACTGGCAGCGAAGAATTGGCGGCGAACTGCCTAGCAAAGAGATTAGCTATCTCCAAAGAGCTAACAAAAGGAGTGTCATTGACAACGAGCGTAGGAACCGAAGAAGAGGAAGAATTCCTCATGTTTCTTATAAATGACCAAACATTTTTACTGCCTTTGGCACATTGCAGTATTTTTTTTTGCCGAACTTTTTATCATGTACAAATTTGGTCCGTCGAATATAAGCGTTGCAGGCCTTCCTGGCTTGTTTAAACTTTTTCCGGCTTTCCTCACTACGGTTGGCTTTATAGCTACGGAAACTTACCTCTTTGGCCCTAATAACCTCTTTATAGCTCGCATGCTACTGAATGTTGACAACAATATTTAAAATCAGTTTAAGACCAATGTCTTAAAGTTTTGAAAAGTTATTTGAGCCGAAAATCAATTTTTACTAACTTTTAAAAAACTGAAAATTCGATTTTTCTCAAAACTTTACCGAATTTTGAAAACAATACTTCTTATAAGATAAAATAAATTTGAAGCCATAATCATAAATTTTTAAAAAGATAGTAGAGTCCAAACTAATTTTTTATCAACTTTGAGTAATTTTTTTTAGGTTTTTATTTTTTATAGAAAAAAACGTCAGTTCGATTTTTCCCAAAATCTTACCTGATATCAAAAACGTAATTTTGCGTTGCACAAAATATTTGTGATTAAACCATTTTTTGTTCGTAAAATTTTCGAAGTGACAAACATTTTTTTCAGTTTTTTTGATTTATAAAAAAACAGTTAAATGGATTTTTTCAAAAAATATACTTCTTTGATATCACGTTACAATATATTATATACAATTTAATTCAAGTCCATAAAGCTATTGGTTCGTGTTAAAAAAAAACACACACGCAATTTTCTTGAGAGCCCTTTCTGCATCTTTCTGTCTT
>NC_079148.1:117180152-117213800 GCF_945859685.1 Eupeodes corollae
AACTCCGCCCGTCTTTGGAAACTCATTACGACGTAGTATAAAAGATATACAAAATACAGCTAGATTTAAAAAGGATCTAAAGGAATACTATTCAGGAAATTCGTGAATTTTATAATTTAAACTGAAGTTTAATATTTTTATATTTTCTCTTTTTTTTAATTTCCCATAGGAAGTTATTGTAATGGGTCCGATTTGTCACATTGAAAATTTTGACATTTCGCGACGTTTCAAGGTCCCTAGAGTTGAAAGAGCGACGTTTTTTTCGTCTTCCATAGCTCAAGAACCAGAAGAGATATCTATTTCAAATAAATTTTGTTATACAGATAATAAGGCAGAAAATGCAGAAAGGGATCTAAAGAAAATTGCGTGGGTGGTTTTTTTTACCATAGCAGTTTGAAAAAAAGCTGACAATTTTGGTTAACCCTAAATATCTTACGAACCAAAAATGCTAGAGACTTGAATTAAATTTCATATAATAAATTGTAACGTGATATCAAAAAAGTATATTTTTTGAAAAAAATCCATTTAACGGTTTTTTTGTATAAATCAAAAAAAAACTGAAAAAAAAAATTTGTCGTCTAAAAAATTTTACGACTAAAATACGATTTCATCTCCCAAAACAATTTTATGCGACGAAGAATAATGTTTTTGACATCTGATACAATTTTTAGAAAAATCGAATAAATAACTTTACTAAAAGTTGGTAAAAATTGAATATCGATTCAAATATCTTTTCAAAAACTTAAAATTTAGGCTTCAAACTTATTTTATCTTATAAGAAATATTGTTTTCAACATTCTGAAAAATATTGAAAAAAATGAAATTGACAGTTTTTTTACAAAAAATAAAAACCTAAAAAAATAAAAGTTGGTAAAAATTGATTTTCGACTCAAATATCTTTTCAAAACTGTGAGATATTATCTTAAATTTAGTTTTATCTTTCAAAAAATATTGTTGTCAACATTCAGTAAAATTTTGAAAAAAAAAAGAATTTACAGCTTTTTTACAAAAAAATAAAAACCGATAAAAAAATTAACAAAAGTTGGTAAAAATTGATTTTCGACTCAAATATCTTTTCAAAAATTTGAGATAATAGCTTCAAACTAAATTTTACTTATAAGAAATATTAGAAAAAATTTTGAAAAAAAATCGATTGACAGTTTTCTTACAAAAAATAGAAACCTAAAAAAAATTAATAAAAAAGTTGGCAAAATTGATTTTCGGCTCAAACATCTTTTCAAAAAATTGAAATAATGGCTTCAAACTTATTTTATCTTATAAGAAATATTGTTTTCAACATTCGATAAAGTTTTGAAAAAAATCGAATTGACATTTTTCTTACAAAACTCTTAAAAAAAAACAATACTAAAACTGTACTAAATACTATTGGCTTCAAACTTATTTTATTTCACAGAAAATATTGTTTTCGATATTCAGTAATTTTTATATAAAAATCCAACAGTCGGTTTTTTCAAAAAAAAATAAAATCTACAAAAAAAGTACTCAAATTTGGTAAAAAATGATAGACAAACTTTTAAGCAAGACAAATTGACAGACGGGATGGGAAGTTATCAGTGTGGGTCGCATCCCAGGCTCTTTTTTTTAAATATAAAACTAAAAACAGGATGTTGAAAACTTAAACTAGTCTTATCAGAAATATTTCTCAAATCTTTCTAAAATGATCCTTTAATGTTTCTAAAACATATGGAAAGCATTGTTAGTATTTACTTATGTTTTTTTTAATTGTTTCACACACTAATGTGCCTTTCCTTGAAAGAGCAATATTTTGATTCTCATATTTAAACACAAAAACTTACTGGGAAAAGCATCAGAACTGAGACAAATTTGATTCTTATGAAACATGTTTCAGTTTTATGATCAAGAATGTTTAAAATATGTGAAGAAAAGTGTCGTAAATAACGACCAAATATTTTATAGTAGCCTAATAGCAAAATTAATTTATTGAAACAAATTTGTTTCAAACGAACGAAATAAAAAAAAACGTGTTTTGTTGTTCACAATTTGAACTGTGTTTTTCAAAAACAGAGTTGCATTGTTTTAAATTTGACGACTTTTCTTTCAGTAAAACTCGAAAGATCGGACAAATGTAATTACTTTTTTCGCTACATTACGAGTATGTAACATTATTTTTGTTTTTGAATTGCTTCTTAAGTCAAAAACGCCTCATGTGATTGTTCTAATGAAATAAAATATACAATTTTAATTTGAACAAAATGTATTAACATATATAACATCACTGGTATATTTTTCTAAAGTATACAAATATAAAGCCATTGCTCTGAATATTGTGTCGTCCGAAACGCAAATGATCGTTTTAAAAATTTATAAATTGCGCTCTGCAGTAAATCGTCGACATCGTTTGTTGAAATTGTCGACGTCGTCGTAGTCGTCGTCCTCTTCCTAGGTTCTAGTGTCGTCGTCGTTGTCGGAAAATGGTGGGGTAATGGTGATGGTGTAGTTGACGTTGGCTCTTGCCATTTCGCCATATAATATTCTTCCTCTATCTAGAAACCTAGGAATAGACAATATCATACACAGATTCATATAGCATCCAGCATGTGTGTGCTCTAGAGAAATGTTTTAATAAAACACATCTGCTTTGAAGGTTTATTATTATATATGGCCCCAAAGGGATTCACACAGCTTCCTCCCTTAGCCATATCCTTGAACCTAAAATGTATCCTCATGCTATACTATATGAGCACCTTTACCAATACCACCTACAGCCTTATGCTATAGGGGGGAGTCGAATAAAAAAAAAAAATATAGAAAAGAGCACCTATCTCTACCATCGGGAAGCACTGGGCCATAGGGACATAAATCAAAGAACGACTATTTTGAAAATGTTTTCCAATTTTTGAAAGAACGACAAGAGTAAGAGAGAGCGACAACGACAAGAGCAGCAAGTGGAGCAGCTATATAAAGTGTTAGTATAAAGTACACCTAACATATATTTAAAGAGGGTATAGGTTATAGGAAGGTAGGTTTATAGGAGAATTATTATTAGAAACAAAAATTGCGACTCTGGTTAACGGTGTGTGATGGGCGTCAGAATTATTATAGAAGGATATTTGAGGCGATTTAGAGGATTGGCACGTGAGTGGCTTATAATTTTCAAAAACGAATGAAAAAAATAAAACTTATTTGATAAAGGTTCGATGGGTGTGCTCTTGTGTATAACTCAAAGTTCATGGGAGAGAGAGAAAGACCCCAGGAGCCTACAAATTTGGAAGTTCACAGCCAAAAGTATGAAGGAATGTTATATAGGATGTATATATATGTAGGTTAGGTACTAACTTGGGAATTGCATGTATAAATCATGTATTTTTATTTTTTTATTTCTATGATGTGTATATTGGTTGGCAATAAGTGGGTGATAAGTCTAAGAACGAACACGAGAACATGAAATTATTTGAAGGTTGTGTCTTTCAAATATTCTTATACTATACCACATGGTTTATGTAATATGATGGGAAAAGTTATTTTCTTTTGGTTTGGGCAAGCATTTAAGAAAAACGTTTTAAAAAAGTTTTTGAGTACCTTCAAACTTAAACAAATGAAGGAAGATAGGCATAAATAATCAGATATGGGTAGGCATTTAATAAATATTTGGTTAGAAGTTTATTTTGGTAAAGAAATTTGTCGGAAAGCAAACTTTGATAAAATGTTTTGTGAAAGTAGTTTTTTAGTTTTAATATCCCCCTAGAAATAGTTCCTATCTGCAAGCTGTCTAATTTTCTATAACTCTTGGGAACAAATAAGATCTAGATTAAATTGTTTTTTTTTTTTTTTTTTTTTTGCATAGATATTAGTACCGTGGAATGGTGGTTAGTGCATTGGACTGTCATGCCTTGGGTTCCAATTTATATATTTTTAGATAGTCCTGCGACGTATGCAAATTGCATTATCTAGAAACCCAATTTATATGAGAAGATCATACCCTTTAATCTGTAGTACGGAATTTCTAATAAGGTTATAAGTTGCTTCGAATAAAGAGTTGTTATTTTGATGGTCTCCATATTATCGAAAAAAGTTCATTATGATTAAATAATTATAGCCCCCACGTTTGACTTGGCCTTGTTGAAGTAATCGTTCTTAATGGAGCATCAATTGATGACACAACCAAACATTTGCCTTTTTTGGTATGGATTGGAAGCTCTTGGGTGTCATGTATTTTAATTTGGAATTGTCCGAAATTTCGCATCCCAGAAATCGGTGTCACATATAGGGATTATTTAGGAGTCCATCGAAATTAAGTTAATTTTGATGACACTTTTAGCATTCCGTTCCTTGGGTCAACTTCCCTATTTCTGTGGGCTTCTAAATGTTAAGTTCTATTAGTCTCTATTATGTCCAAAAAGAACACCCATTTAAAAAAAAAAATTATGATCATATTCACTTTTTTTTTAACTTTATCCATCCTTGCAAAAGTATCAGTTGCAAAAGTTTGAGAGTCTATACAGGAAGTTTTTTCATAAAGTACCTTTTGGTTGACAAGATTAGATAGATAGATTAATACGTTTTATTTTCTTAAAAAAGTGGTTATAAAAATAGGATAATGCTGATGTTCAAAATTAGTTAGGACTAAAATTTGTTAAAGTTGTGTGTCACGTTAAAGTTTTACTATTTTTATTTTAGCATGAGTTTACTTTAATTATTATATTCATTAACAATTAAGTTGCCTTAATTAAGAGCATAATATTTTAAGAAGTTGTATAGATTTAAATAATATTTGCCATTCAGTATTTGAAATAACTCGGTGTGATTTATTATTGCAGCTATTAGAAATAATCTCCGGCATAAATTGAAAATAGGGCAGATGAAGACAAAATAGTGATTGTTCTCAGCTGCATCAAGATTATACATTGTGCATAAGCTAACAGTGTCATGCTGAAATGACCTAGCATTCAAGTTAAGTAATACACAATTTGACTCATTAATGTCATTATGTACTCCTTGGACCCTCATATTTGAGCACAGTAATACATAACTGTTCTGGCAACTGAGTCATAGACTTTAAACTTTGCTGAATGTGGTTAGGTTAGCGAAGGTTAAAGTGGCTGTTGGTTGCGAAGTCCAACACACTTAAACCAAAGTATGGTCCGTTGTGATACCACATGGATCAGTTGATCACCTTAACTCGTTGAACCAATTGGAGCTCCGAATGAAGCGTAGGAGACAATGTCAGAATTTTTTAGATCGCTGGTATCGTTGAAGTAGTAGTCTCCAAGGTGGATTCTATGTCTTTGTGAGAAGTCAGGACATGTGCACAGAAGATGAGAGATTGTCTCCTCCTCCTCCTCGTCCATACAACTTCTACAAAAATCATTTGCAGGGCCTCCAAGTCGAATAGTATGACTTCCTATCAAGCCCAGTCAGGACACCAATAACGTAGCTAATGTGCAGTCTACTCAGAGATATTAATTGTTTTGAGCGCCTGGCGCCAAATTAGTTTAGTCGCTAAACAGGTGGTGGTGTTTGTTTTCTCTGTGGTATCGAGCTTTAGCATGAGTTTACATGTAGCTAAGGGGATACCTATGCTAGCATTGTGTCCGGCACCCAGAAAAGTTGAATGTTGATCTGTGTACCCATCTCCGTAAGAGATGATCGACAATTAAGGGCTGTTAGTGAGTCAGTGGAGACAGATTTTAGGGACTTTAACTCAGCTTGGCTATCCGAGAAGATGCGTATATCATTAGTTGATATAGCATTTTCTCTAAGTCATGATAGGACTTCTTTTATAACCAGGAATTCAGCTTGAAACACGCTACAATAATCGGGTATAGACGAAAGGAGAGACTTAAGTTTAGTCTATCTGAGTATACGCCTCCACTAACCCCATACTCCGTTCTTGATCCGTCTGTATAAAAGTTTTTAGGATCATCGTTCAAAAATTATGTATTCTTCAAGAAGACCTGGGAGGTATAGTCACTTTGAAGCTATAGTTATTAAACTGAGGATGGGGTATGGTGTAGTCAATATTACTGTTTAAAGTTCTGAACGAGTTCAAAATAGTGGTGTGGCCAATAACAATAACACAGAGAGGAGGCTTGAAGCCGTATGGCTGTATTTGCAGCCGTTTGCTTTCTGAAAATGTCCAGCGGTATTAGATGGAACAGAACATTAAGTGAGGTGGAGGGGGTGAAGCGAAGTGCTCCTCCCATACACAGGCATGGCTGTTCGTTGAACTTTGCTGAGTTTATCGCAATTTGTCGCTATATTTAGCGCCGTCCACCATACCGCTACTCCATAAGTAAGGATCGGCCTTTTGACCGAGATATATAGCCAGTGTGTAATGCCGGGCTGTAGGCCCCATTTATTACCAATGGCCTTTTTACAGGAGAACAGGGCTACTTTGGCCTTGTTTATTCTCTCTTGAATTTATTAGGTTTCCAACTTAATTTCTTATCCAAAATCAGACCCAAGTATTTTGCTTGTTCAGAGAATTAAAGTGGTACACCGTTTATGAGGGGAGGGTCAATGAGTTTGACTTTGTATTTCCTTGTGAAAAGGACAAGGCCGGTTTTTTGTGGGTTAACGCCTAGTCCACACCGATTTGCCCATCTGATGAGTTTATTTAAAGCGTTTTGTAAGAGTTCTTTTAGTATATTGGGATGTTTACCCGTTGCAGCAGTAGTAATTACTTATTTTTCAGCAACTTAGACCATGTTGCGTTGATTGACATATTATTATGTAATAAGTCCAGGTATTTAAATTGGTTTGTTATTTTTTTTCTTCTGTATCTTTGAAATTCAATTTTTCACTTAATGTTTTGCGGCCTCCATACAAAAGAATATTTATACCGATTCCTTCCACATATATTCCCACGGGGAGTTGAGAATGTAGGTCATTTAAGAACAAGACAAAAAGCAGAGCACTCAGAACGCAAGATGGCGCGGCGGCAACTGTATCTTGAAATAATAAAAAATAAAAGAGGCTGGGATGCGACCCACACTGATAACTTCCCATCCCGTCTGTCGATTTGTCTTGCTTAAAAGTTTGTCTATATGTACTCGTATCAATTTTTACCAAATTTGCGTATACTATTTTTTGTAGATTTTATTTTTTATGAAAAAAACGGACTGTTGGATTTTTATATAAAAATTACTGAATATGGAAAACAATATTTTCTGTGAAATAAATTAAGTTTCAAGCCAATATTTTTAAGTTTTGAAAAGCTATTTGAGTCGAAAGTAAATTTTTACCAAGTTTTAGTATTGTTTTTTTTTTAAAGTTTTATTTTTTGTAAAAAAAAACTGTCAATTCGATTTTTTAAAAATTTTACCAAATGTTGAAAACAATATTTCTTATGAGATAAAATTACTTTGAAGCCAATATTTAAAATTTTTTAAAAGATATTTGAGTCGAAAATCAATTTTTTCCAACTTTTATACATTTTTTCTTTAGGTTTTTATTTTTTGTAAAAAAACTGTAAATTCGATTTTTTTCAAACTTTAACTGAATGTTGACAACAAGATGTTTTGAAAGATAAAAGCAAATTAAAGCCAATATGTCAAAGTTTTGAAAAGATATTTGAGTCGAAAATCAATTTTTACCCACTTTTATAAATTTTTTTTTTAGGTTTTTATTTTTTGTAAAAAAAACAGTAAATTCGATTTTTTTCAAACTTTAACTGAATGTTGACAACAAGATGTTTCGAAAGATAAAAGTAAATTAAAGCCAATATCTCAAAGTTTTGAAAAGATATTTGAGTCGAAAATCAATTTTTACCCACTTTTATACATTTTTTTTTGGGTTTTTATTTTTTGTAAAAAAACTGTCAATTCGATTTTTTTTCAAACTTAAACTGAATGTTGACAACAAGATTTTTTGAAAGATAAAAGTTAATTAAAGCCAATATCTCAAAGTTTTGAAAAGATATTTGAGTCGAAAATCAATTTTTGACAACTTTTATAAATTTTTTTTAGGTTTTTATTTTTTGTAAAAAAACTGTCAATTCGATTTTTCTTAACATTCTTCAAAATGTTGAAAACAATATTTCTTATAAGATAAAATAAGTTTGAAACCTAAATTTCAAGTTTTTGAAAAGATATTTGAATCGATATTCAATTTTTACGAACTTTGAGTAATGTTTTTTTTTTAGATTTTTATTTTTTATAAAAAAACTGTCAATTAGATTTTTCTCAAAATTTTATCAGATGTCAAAAACATTATTTTTCGTTGCACAAAATTGTTTTAGAGATAAAATCATATTTCGGTCGTAAAATTTTGGAGGTGACAAATTTTTTTTTCAGTTTTATTGATTTAAAAAAAAAAACCGTTATATTGATTTTTTTCAAAAAATATACCTGTTTGGTATCACGTTACAATCTATTATATAAAATTTAATTCAAGTCTCTAGCGTTTTTGGTTCGTAAGATATTTAGGGTTAACCAAAATTTTCACCATTTTTTCAAACTGCTATAGTAAAAAAACCACCCAAGCAATATTCTTGAGAGCCCTTTCTGCATCTTTCTGCCTTATTATCTGTATAACAAAATTTATTTGAAGTCGATATCTCTTCTGGTTCTTGAGCTATGGACGACGAAAAAAACGTCGCGAACGTACGGACGTACAGACGTACGGACGTACGGACGTACGGACGTACAAACGTACGTACACACGCACGCACAGACATCTTTCTAAAAATCTTTTATTTCGACTCTAGGGACCTTGAAACGTCGAGAAATGTCAAAATTTTCAATTTGACAAATCGGACCCATTACAATAACTTCCTATGGGAAGTTAAAAATGTTATTTAACATTATGGAATCATTGATTTCCAATTTATTTCATTCTATACAAAATAGAGTTGTTTAAATTTTTTAAATTTTAAGGATAATCATATTGACTTTAGTTTTTGATCAAATAGGAGATCATCAAAAATATCATTTACTCCTTTTAAAGGCTTCAACTGGAATCTATCAGTGTGGTTGACGTGCATGGCTCTTGTTTTTTTGTAAGAATCCGTATCTTCCTAAATTATAACTCATTCAAGAGTTCTCTGAAGGATAAAACCAAATTCTGAAAAAATTTTGTTTTTATAAACCTACAATAAGTACAGACTTTTCAATATTCTACAAAAAGTTAGAGAAAAACTATCACACAATTTATATTCTATACTTCTGATGATCTCTTACCTTACAGAATGCATCAGTTGAAGTTACCTACGCTTAAAAGACCTTGAACTTTACATTCATAAAATATGATGTTAAAATTATAAAAATGTATTGATAATCTTTTCTTAAACATGACAAAAATAAGAAACTCAAAAAGAAAACCGGGAAATTTATGTATTTTATCAGTAATGCAAATTCCATATGTTGGGAATCCCCTAATCGTTGTTAATGTTTCCACACATGTCAACCACACTGTACTCGAATAATAATTGTATTTAAAAAAAAAAATCACATTTTCGCCTTGCGGCATGAGGAGGACTCACATAAGAGCAAAATAATAATAAAAAAAAAAACAACAAACATAAAATAATAAAAGGGAATTCACTACACATTGTAAAGAAAGAAATACGAGAGAATGGGATCAGTTCGGGATAGTGAATACAAAAGAGGAATTATTTTTAATAAACATACAAATGCCCGGTCTGACACTAGTCAAATGAATCCATTAAAAAATAATCCCCCAGAGTTTCTACCTTCCCTACCCCTCTTGCTTACTCTTCATCGTCATCATAGTTGGCTGCAACTGTGCATAGGTACTACTGAGAAAGAAAGTCCTTAAAGAGAGAGAGAGTGTTTGTTGTATTTTATATTTTGTTATCCTGAAGGGTTGGTTGGTTATGTAGTCCTCGGAAAACTAAAGTACTATTACCAACTTACCTATGTAGTGTAGGTTACAATTTGTATGGAAGAAGTTTTGGCCTTTTTGCTGCTCTCAATAATTTTTGTGTTTTTTTTTTCGAAAAGCGGCGTTCGAGTATGTGGAATGTGGAGGGTTTTATATTCCTATTTCAGAACGAGATTACGTTATTTGAGTTAAGTTTTATGTTTTTTTTTATTATTACGTATTTGCAAAGTCCCCAGCCCGACTGTATGTTACCGAGACACCGCTACCACCGACGACGATGATGACGGCCACGGCTGGTGCGGCAGCGTGCAATGGTTTATGCCGAAATCACAAACTGCAAATAGTAAAATCCCAAAAAATATCCTGAGGGTGTTTTAATTTTGTTGCATCCTGGTCCTGAGGGCTTCTGGCTCTTGTATGAAAGTTGCAATAATTTTGTGTTGTTTTTTGTTTTGTTTTGGTTTTTTTAAGTTTGGGGGACGAAGTTAGGAATAAATAGAAATCGAAAATGTTTGAAAGCATTATTCTTTATCTATCTCTAGAGGGAATGCAAGGGTAAGTATATTATGTTCTTCTATCAAGGACTCAGAATGGGGCTATATAGATTGTTATACGATAAGACAAATAGAATAGTAAAACTCATGAAGCTGTCTAATTCACTAATGGGTCTTAAGCGCGTTCACATCAGTGAGTGTTATGGCGCATTATGAACAGAAAATACGAAGTAGATGTTATAGTCCAGAGATTATGGAACACGAAAAGGGGATTTGTTTTGTTGCAAGATTTTGGTAATTTCACATACATACATAATGTGGGTTTTTAATGTAATTGTAAGTTGGTACCATTTACAGAAAAAAAATCAACTTTATTCATGCACAAGAAAGTAGAATCAAATGGGTATATGCAAGTTTGGTATAAGTCAGTACTATATGACTTAAGAGGATTAAAACCATTTTCTTTTAGTTAATGAGACTTTGGAAGAAATATTGCAAACTTAAATTCTAACTGAAGAAAAATGAGGTGCGTCACAACTGTAAGGTGTGCATGTGGTTTGTTTTTTATTTTTCTCTAAGGACCTTAATAATCAGAGACTAGAAAACTAAACGAAAATATATTAGATTCATGGAAAAATAAAAAGTATGGCTTTCAGTACTGTAATGAGAGCAGACATTTTTTTTTGAATTTCCTGTCTAATGTCTTTAAAAGGTTAGCTCTTCCTTTTGCTTTTCTCATCAGTTAGAAGCGAAGATGTCTGGGAAATGACTGACATTGATAAATATTCCATGTATGCTTTTAAATATTTGCACCTGATTTAAAGTCAACGATCCAAGGTGCTTTCATCTGCTTTTGTCAGTCATAGTCCATGCTTCTGCACCGGACGGCGATGATAACGGTTTTTGGTCTTTCAAGAGAGGAGATGTTAAAATGGTAGACATGTGCATGGAGATTGGGTTCCAATCCCAGTGAAAAGTTGTTGGGGGCAGCAAACGAGAGAGGTGGAGAGAGGTGTTTCCACTAAGGCACCTCTCCTTATCCAGACGGCAGCGGAGGAATTCCAAAGATGGAATCATCGGTGGCGTCTACAGTTTCAGTAAGGTTGAACTACTTAGTGAACACCTTATAGGGCTTCTTCGACTTATTCGGAGCCCAGGCCTATAAGGAGCGGTTTTATCCAGCTCCCCATCCTTGGAGTTATACTAAGGATCTGGCCCTCCAGGTTGGGGGTTGTGCCAACGGGGTGACTTCCTGGACACGTAAAAGCTTTCACCAACAAGCCTTGGATACGGACGGATTTACTGTTGACAACCCACGCAAACGAATAAAAGACAACGAACTTCGGATATGTACGTGGAATGTTAGGTCCCTTAACAGACAACGTGCGGCCGAAGAATTAGCGGAGGCCCTAGACCGCTATAAAACAGATATCACCGCCATCCAGGAAATACGATGGGATGGGCCGGGCAAAAGAGGATGAAAAACGGCGATATTTACTATGGTGACTGCTACCTTGAAAACCAACAGCACCTCAACATCCCCAAAGGAACTTGGACTTCTCCAGATCAATCTACCGTCAACCAGATTGACCATATTGCGATCGACGCCAGACACGCTTCCAGCATTATGGATGTACGAACTTTCCGAGGAGCTAACATCGAATCGGACCACTACCTCGTTGTAGCCAAGGTAGCACTTCGGATTTCCAGACCCAAGGCAAAACAGGGAGGTGCTGGGAGAAGGTACAATGTCGAACGGCCAAATCCTTTTCCGACCGAGTTACAAGTAACCTCTCTCGAAGTTCTCTGCCGCCAACACAATGTATCGAAAACCAGTGGCAAATTTGCCAAGATGCAATCAGAGAAGCCGCCTCTGATGTGCTAGGTTTCAAACAGCCATCAACAACGAACCCCTGGTTTGATGAGGAATGTCGGCAGGAAAATGCAGCCAAACAACATGCACGCAAAGCGGCTCTGCATAAAAGGACGAGAGCTGCTCATGAGCGCTATGAGCAGAAGAGGAGAGAGGAACGCCGACTTCTCAGAAGGAAAAAGAGAGGGCATGAGAAGCGTGTGGTCGAAAATGGTGAGATGTTTAAAAGCAGGAATGAGGTTCGAAAGTTTTATGAACAGGTGAAACGAAATTCACAGGTACATAAACCTAGAACCGAAGGCTGCAAAGACGAAAGTGGAAACATCATATTGGAACCGCAGTCAATGCTGAGGATATGGAAGGACCACTTCTGCAGACTGTATAACGGCGACGAAGAACTGAATTCCGCTGTCAGGCAGGATGATCCATTCAACATAGGCGACGAAAGCCAACAATCCCGTCCTCCCGAATTAGACGAAGTAAAGATTGCCATATCTAAGTTGAAGTCTAATAAAGCCGCTGGAGCGGATGGCTTGAAAGCCGAGTGTTGACGTGTGAGCTCTGCACTATTCTTTCAAGCACGATGTTAAAACAATCACATGACAGCGCATCACTTTGTCTCAAACCTTTTTTGACATCGAAAGGTTCTGCTAAGTTGTATTCAACCTTTATGAACCAGAGTGAATTCTCCATTGTTATTCTGCACAAACGGACGAGTTTGGCAGAGATGCCAAGAATATACAGCTCGTCCTTATAGATTCTGTCATATGTCGACTTGAAATCGATGAAAAGATGTTGGGTGTCAATTTTCTATTCATGGGCTTTTTCCATGATCTTCCGTAATGTGAATATTTGATCGACTGTGGACTTTCCTCGTCTAAGACCATACTGATAAGGACCCGTCAGGTTGTTGACGAATAGCTTTAGTCGTTCACATATTACGGCATGAAAGGTTTTGTAATAAATGTTAAGCAGGCTGATGCCTCTATAGTTGGTGCAGTTTTTTTTACAATTGCAATTTTTCGGAAAATTCAAATTGTCAGTTTTTATTACAGACATTGAAACCTAGAGGAACAAGAAAAAACTAATAAAATATAGTTTTTGACTCATTTATCTTGACAGCAAAGAACAATATTCACTCTTATTTTACAAAAAAATTGTAATTAATATTTTGAAAAACTTTTAGACGCTTAAAATTGTTCTGAAGATAATACCACATTTTGTTCGTAAAATAAATTAGAAATAAAAAGTTTGGTTTGCCATATTTTTGGTGTTTGTTGAATGTTTCTTAAGAACTTTTCTCAATTCTGTGTGATCTTTGGTAATAAAAACAGTTAAATCTGATTGCATTGTCTTTTTCGTGAATTATTTTGGTTGAACCAAATTTATCAATTTTAAAAAAACTATAGTTTTTTTTATAATGCATCAATATTTATTTTATTTTACGTTTGTAATCTTTTATAACATATTTCTGAAATTTAAAAAGTCCTTGAAACGTCGAAGTATATCCAATTTTTAAATTTGGCTTAATGACACAAACTTAAACAGAATAATTGTGTTTGAATAAATTGTGTGTTCTAACCAAAAATAATTAATTTATTTATAGTTGAATAAAAATACAACTTAATAATGTATCAAAATAAAATCATAAACAAACTTTCAAGGTTTAACCTATAAAAACGGAAATTTAAAAGATGGTGTTTCCTTGCTTGTAGCCCCCACTATCTCACTCATACCCCATGAATAAATTCTAAAGGAAATCACACCATTCAGTTTATACTAACGTACTTACTACTTCCTTATTTCCCTTAAAGAGGGTAAACGAAAAAAAGAAAAAGTAAACTAAATCTTCAAAAGGGGAAAAGAAAACAACGAACAAAAAAATCTCTGTAAAACAGATTTTCTTTCACTAATAGCATAGGTGGGACCCCTGCCACCTTTAGAGTTGCATAAGACGTTGCAAATCTAATTGCGCTAATTTAATATAATAGCAAGTTGAGCAAGTAAACGTCTACAGACTTGACGGTTTTTATAATGCCATCATCCCTTTCTTTTCTGTTCTGTATAACTCTATATAGGCTAGGGTTAGAGTAGGGGTGTAAATGTCGTGTCCCTCCCATATATGAATGTAAAAAAGGGGCGCCAGGCCAGGCACTCACCTATAATTAGAATTCCATAAAAAAGAACACAAAAGAAAGCCGCTCTCCCCCTTGAAGCTGCTTCGTCATTCCTTTAAAACATTTTGGAGAAGAGGGATGTGTTATTTTTTAAAACCCTTCACTGAATACATTTGTACAAACCCATATGCAATAGCACAGTCACATTACATGCACTTAATAGCTTTCAGATAAAGAAATGCGAAAGCGAATAACCGGGTTCAGATGTTATGTTTTGGCCTTTTGGGAGCAGTGAGATGTGTGGATGGAATATGGAATGGAACGAAAAAGCCCAGGAAAATTTATAATAAAATGGTTGTTAGGTATAGGGTTTTATGCAAATTAGAGCTCTATGACCGCCACAGAGGTCAGCGTCACGTGGGAGAACTTAAAAAAAAGGGATTACTTCGAGGAAACAAACAGTGACCTATGTTTAACATGACGTTGCTGTATCTACCCATATTGCATGAAACATTCTGTCACGCCTTAGTCGGTCGACAGGACACACAAAAATTCCTTTCATAACCTATAATTGTAAAAGTCTACTTCGTCGACGTCGTCGTTGGAGTTGTAGTCGGAAAAGGTTCTCGACAAGAGAATTAGAATTAGAATCCCTTCACGTCAGGAGCGATCGGGAAAGAAAACTCATGGGGCAAGCAGAAAAAAAGTTTACAAAAAAATTCCCCCTTACAAGTTTTCTAGCGAAAAAGGCTTATGTGTTGTAAATGATGTCTCCGAATGATAGGTGGCGCTTAAAATTGGCGACAATGAAACTTTTATTTTATTTTTAATGGAGTGGCGCTGAGTTGAGCTGCTGTCTCGAATCATGCCACTATATGGTGTAAATGACAGCCTGTATGTTTTTTATATCGTTGGCGGCAAAATTTCGACGCTCGCAATGTGTGATAGGTAGCTATAGACAGATATATATCCTTTGTGACTTTTTAATTAAATTGAAAGAACTTTGACAAAAAAGAACAAAAACGAAAAAAAAAATAACTGAACGAAAGAGTTTGGTTTGGAAGGACATCTATAGGTATCGAAACTGCGGGAGAGTGGGTGATAGAATTATTTCTGAAATTGAAAGTTTTAAAGATACAGACTGTAATATCTACCTTGCTACAGCTATTCATTTTATGGCAGGTGATAAATCTGGTCTAGTCGGATTTTGTTGCAAAAATGTTGGTAGGTATGTGCCTATGGCAGGCGGAGAACGTATGGTGTTGACGTATTCTCTTTATACCATTATTTTTAAGGGTAAGGTTTTTTAACCCTATGCCAAAAAAGTTCAGGCTTGACGCGAGCTGTGCTTTTGTTTGTGATTTAAAAAGGTCCCACTAGGATATAAAAAAACATGGAGAACAAGGACGAGTTCATATATGTGTGTGAACTGTATGTATCTAGCTATACGCATCACACAATGCGTGTATTTTTAAAAGGCACGTGTAATTTATGTCTCTTTCAGTCTGACTGGCATTCTTTTACTGTTAATTGAAATTTATTTTTGAGAATGAGGGAAGGTAGGTATATGTATATAAATACATATGAGTAGGTAACTATACGTGTATGAGGCAACTTTGTTGATATTTAATGGGAATGTGCGTTTGCTGGATTTTGGAATTCGAAAAGAGAAAGAAAATATTTGTGTAGGAATTTCAAATGATGAGAAATGTCTTCATTAATTTTGTTCGAAAAGCAAAATACTGTATTGATTTATTAAAAAAAGAATCCTGGAAAAGGAATTTCAATTGAATATGTAGGTGACGTATGCTACTACTTACACCTAACTTCTAACAGCAATTCTAAAGGCTATTTTTATGCTTTACAATCCACTTAGGAACAAGATTTTAATCAAGATCGTTCTCCTGTAAATCGTTTCATTTTCTTTTATCGGTCAAATCTTCTTGAATCCTTCATCCAACCAAATTTTTGAACTCTACATCTTTCCATAGTAATTGAGAAATTCGACTTAATAAAGTTCAGCCAATTTGACAGATGTATCTTCAATAACAATACGGGCACATTATAACCTACAGAATAAATTTGAGCAATACTGAAATTTCCCTTCGTGTAACATGTTGACTTTTTAACTTCACATATGAAGCTTTGTAATCAGACCGATTTGATATTTCTCAACTTTTCAAGGTACCTACATAGAATCGAAATAAAAGATTTTTAGAAAGATGTCAGAAAGGACTCGAATATTTTAGAAAAAAAAATCAGATTGTATGTCCAAAATAATTTTGTGCAGTAAATAATAACTTTTTTGACATCTGGTAAAATTTTGGGAACATAGAACTTACAGTGTTTTTTTATAAAAAAAAATTAAAAAATAAACACTACCAAAATTATTTTCTAATATCTTTTCAAAAAGTTGTGATTATGGCTTCAAATTAATTTAATCTTATAAAAAATATTGTTTTCAAGATTCTGTAAAATTTTAAGTAACATCGAACTCACAGTTTTTTTTTATAAAAAAATAGGTAAGGTTAGGTTACAGTGGCTGTCCAAGATGGAAACGGACACACTTAGGCCAGTTGAATGGCCCATTGTGATACCACATGAATCTTGAGGCTTCCTCCTAAGCTCAATGGAACCAGTTAGAGTCCCTTACGAAACGTGAGAGGCTGATTATACTGATATGATTTAGATCGTTTAGATCGTTAAAGAAGAATTCTCCTAGGTAATTCTTGCGTTTTCGAGCTAGAGCAGGGCATGTGCAGAGAAGATGAAGAACCGTTTATTCCTCTTCCTCGTCCATACAGCTTGTGCAAAAGTCATTTAAGAATACGCCTAGTCTCGTGGCGTGCTTTTTCATATTAGATAGTTTCCGGTTATGACACCTATTATCGAGCTTATGCGATTTGCTTAGAGTGAGCAAGCACCTTGAACGTTTTAAATCCAGTGTTGTCTAGATGTTTTTTGTGGCTTTACACGTGGTGATGTTGTTCCACCTAGTGCCTACCCTCCTCACAGCGTCTTGCATTAGCAGTAGTTTACAAGTAGCGATTGGTATGCCAGTACGTGCCAAACGTGGTAGGATGCGATGTACTATACCGTTCCTGATAAATTTATCTGCCTTACAGTTACCTGGAATGTCTCTATGGCCCGGCACCCAGCAAAGGTGAATATTAAACTGTTGTGCCATCTCCTTAGAGATAATCGACAGTTATGGACTATTATAGAGTTTGTAGAAACAGTGTCCAGAGATTTGATAGGCCTTACTATCTGAAAAAAATACGGATATCAGATGTTGATATCACGTTTTCTTTAAGCCAGAACAAGATTTCCTTTGTTGCTAAAAGTTCCGCCTGGAATACGCTTCAATGATTGTGAAGGCGAAATGAGAGACTTAATATCAGTCGTTCAGAGTACACACCTCCACCAACCCCTTCTTTGGTTTTGGACCCATCTGTGTAAAAATGGATTGACTCATTCTCCAAGAATGTGCTATCCTCCCAAAAAGATCTGTGGGGTTTAGAAATCTGGAAATTTTTGTCGAATTGCAGTTGGGGAATGGTGTAGTCTGTGTGCTTTGAAATTGATTCTAAAAACCTAAGAATTACGGGATGGCCAATGTTGTTGTTAGTCCACTGCGACGAAGTTTTGGCGAATAGTAAAGCTTGCAGCTATTTTTTGCTAAATATGTCAAGAGGTGTTAGCAAAGTTGTCTTGTGCCTCAGATAGGCTCGTGCGAGGCGATTCTTCTTACATAGTCAAGCTGAACGTTGGACTTTATTTAGCTTATCCTTGTACCTTTCTCTAAGCCGTCCATCATACTGCTACACTGTACATTAAAATCTGTCTGATTACCAATGTGTAAAGCCAATGCGTACACGTGGCATGATGGTTAGTGCGCTGGACTATCATGCTAGAGGTCTTGGGTTTGATCCCTGTCTATGCCACCTTCATTTTTTTCACGGGTACTGCCTCTTGCGAGAAATTGACAAATTTTCAAAGAGTAATTCTTGTCATGAAAAGTGCTTTCTGAAATTTGCGGTTTGGATTCGGCTTAAAACGGTAGGTCCCTGCCATCCCTGACAACAGTACTCGCACACAGGAATGGTTGAGAGTTGTCAGTCACTAGGCCCTAGTTCTCAAACGGACTGTTGCGCCGCCCAATTTTTTTTTTTTTTTACTTTATAGCCAATGCGTGATTCTGGGTTGTAAACCCCATTTATTAGCTTTTTTGAGAGCAAAGTACAGTAACTTTTTTGACTCTTTTCTGTCCGTTGCGTTTCCAATTTAGTTTTATATCTAAGATAAGACCCAGGTATTTATCCTCGTCGTTCATAACTGTGTAAGTTATGAAAATAAAGTTTGAATTGAACACCTAGTCCACACTGATCAGCCCAAAGTATTAGTCTGTCCAAGGCATTTTGTAAGAGTTCTTTTAAGATGTTAAGATGCTTTCCTGAAACTGCTATAGCAATGTCGTCCGCATAGGCTATCACTCTGAAGCCCTCCGCATCCAGACCAGTTAGGATTTCATTCACCACCAGGTTCCAGAGAAGAGGGGATAGAACACCACCTTGCGGTGTCCCTGTAGTAACGAATCGTCTAACAGAAGAGTTGGCCAGTTTTGATTTAATTATTCTGCTATTAAGCATTAAATGAATTAACTCCCGAAGCGAACTCTCTACATTTAGATTTGTAAGTGCAGATGTGATTGCAGATGTGTCCACGTTGTTGAAGGCACCTTCGATGTCAAGGAAAGCAACCATAGTGAACCTTTTATGATGGAGGGAATATTTGACGGTGCGTACTTAAGTGTGTAACGCTGTTTCCACCGATTTACCTTTACAGTAGGCATTTTGAGACGAAGACAGAAGTCTTGTATCGACACGTGCCCTTAAATGGATATCAATCAATCTTTCCAAGGTCTTAAGAAGGAATTATGATACACTTATAGGTCGTAGATCTTTGGGTATAAAAGCAAATTTAACTTCTCTCTATGCCGAGGGTACATGGACCAGGTAAAAACAGATGGTAAAAATTGCCTCATGGATTGTTGCAATTATGTCAGAAGTCTTTTGTAACTCGGCTGGTATTATTTTATCTGGTCCTGCAGATTTAAATGGTTTGAAGCTTTTGAGAGCCCATTTTAGCTTGTCCCTTGTGATCAGACCTTGTAGATATATTGAATTTGAACTTGAAGGTATGTAATTGTTGCCAGTTTCGGTAAGAGAACTACCAGGAAAGTGAGAGTCCAATAGTAAGTTCAGCAATTCATTACTTGAATTTGCCCAGGAGCCGTCTGTATTCTTCAACTAGCTTGGCATCGCTGGACTAGTTGAAAGAATTGTCCGTGACCTAGAGGCTTCAGAAGTCTCTTCTATCGTGCCACAGAAAGATCGCCAAGAAGATCGCTTAGATTTCCTTAGTGCCTTCTTGTAGATTCCTAGGAATTCTTTGTAAGAGTCCCAGTGAGAAGCTAGTCATTCGGTTTTGGCCCTGTTGAAAAGCTTCCTGCATTCTTTAAAAAAAATTAAAACTTAATAAAAAACATTACTAAAAGTTGGTAAGAATTGATTTTCGACTCAAATATTTTTTCAAAAATTTGAGATTATGGCTTTAAGCTAATTTTGTCTTATAAGATATATTGTTTTCAACTTTCAGTAACATTTAAAAAAAATCGATTTCACAGTTTTTTAACAAAAAATAAAAATCTAAAAAATAATTACTAAAAGTTCGTAAAAATTGAATGTCGACTTAAGTATATGAAGTATTGGCTTTAAACTAATTTTATCTCATAAAAAAAATAGTGTTTTCGACATTTAGTAACTTTTTTAATAAAAATCCAACAGTCCTTCTTTTTCATTAAAAAAATAAAATATGCAAAAAATAGTATGCAAATTTGGAACATTGGTAAAAATTGATGTTCGGCTTTTGATATCTTGTGAATAATAGAAGTTATTGACTTCAAACAATTTCTCATTCATCCAATTTGTAATTTTAAAATTTTTAAGAATTATTCAAGTGAAAACCTTTTAAACGAAACGTTTAAAAACTTCAAACTTTTAAGCAGGACAAGTAGATAAACGGGATGGGAAGTTATCAGCCACAATCCAGCTTCTTTTAAAACAGAGTTTCATATCTTTTCCCAAATCTATAGTACATCGATACCATTCTTTACATCACTGTCCCCTATTATTTCGGTAACAGACCCTTATTACGTAAAATTCAAAAACGTAGCAACACCCAAAAGGTCCCTATCTCAGTTAAGATCAAAATACAGGCATTATTTGGTAGTTTAAACTTTTAAAATCTTTCTTATTAAGAAAAATTGTGGGCATTATTGATTCAAGCCCCGCAATCGAATTCTATTTACAACCTTCTAAAAGTTTTTATTTTAATTGACTCAAAGGCCTTCAAAACCCTCAAAGATTTACAAAATGTCATTGAGTTAAATCCACCGTTGATATTGTTATATAAGACTCACTGCTGCCTTCACCTAATATTGAATCGTTTAATATTTTCATCAGGTGGCAAACGTATTTAGAAGTATAGAAACATACAAAATACGAATTAAAGCCAATTAAATACAAGAGCACAAAACCAAGAGAAGAAGAAAAATAAACGAAAAAAAATGTCAACAGTCCAGAGAATCTTGACAAAAGAGTCCTAATTGTCCCAAGTGTACCAACAAAAAAAAAAAACGGAAAGAAGGCAAAGGCAATGTCAAACATATACAAACAACAATCATTTTTACAATAACAACAGCAACAACAATAACAAAAAAAAAAAAAACAATTCTTTCAAACCAATCATTTCCAATCGAAGCAGGCTCTTCTCATTTAAGGACTCTTATCCTTCTGCGTTCGATGTGGTCATTGTATAGCTTCTCGTTGTTGTCGTTGCACGTCATTTGAAATCGAATCGAATCGAATAACACCCGTTGTCGTCGTCGCGTCGTCCAGCGCGTACTATAACTGCCCTATCAGAAATTTAATAAAAAAAGGACACTTTTTGCACTCAATATGGGAACGGGAAGTGAAAATTTCACCAAACTATAACACATCACAACAAAAGCATCACAGGGTATATGTAAGTGTGTCCCTTCAAAAAAAAAACAACAGTCTAATCTTGATCGACTTTTGCCAACACGAAGAGGTGATTGTCGCTGGTGGATTCGGTGGTCCTTACTGCTTCCGGTAGGTAGTTATGGTAGGTTGGTATGGGGAAGTGAATTAGCCACGAGTACAGAACATTTTTGATCCTTGCCTTTTACAATTTCAACGAACAGTTTCATCAGCTATTTGGGATAAATGTCAAACTGAAAAGGATTTGCCATCGTTCGGTCCGTTGGCGTCGTAGTCGTCGTCGTCGTTGACGCCGCATCGCTATTGCCATCGTCGTCGTTTCGTTTACTGTACCTTCTCTATATTGCTCTACATTCGAGTACTTTTCCCAACTGCTGCTTCAAATGTGGTAGCTCTGCTCTGGTCTAGTCTGGTTGTGACTCTGGGCTGGAGTTGGAGTACTGTCGGATCAGGGATTATTATCGGTCCTGAGTTCGTTCACAATATACAGTTCTATAAACGTATAAAATAAAAATAATAATACCATTCTATTTTCTTATTGAATCAGCATTGGCGAATGGAAACGGAGGGTCAAGTCTGATAGCAAGGATTTGGTATTTTTTTGCCGACAACAAAAATTATATATCCCGGCTGAGTAGCTGTCATAGTGTCCGGTTTCATTGGGTAATTACTCCATGGGTAAATCTGTAAAGCTATATGTAGGCAGTATGTGTATACACATATTTGTCTGCAGGAAGCTGATGGAGGATAAATTCGAATACGATAGAGAATTACATTAGGAAGGTAGATGTAGGTATATAGCCTGCTTTAAGTAAAAAAAAAGAAAGAAAAGTGATGTCAATGCTTTTATACTGCTAGAGATGGGACTAAAAAGACAGAAAGGTCACTAAGTAAGTAAGGAAAGTTGCCTTTGGGGAATACATACATACATATATTTATAAAGGAGTATTATATTTTTGCGATTATTTCCTCTAGACTTATTCTAGTGCTGATGTTGTCGCTGATGCTGATGCTGATGCTGATGCTGAGACTACCAACAACTGACAGAGATTTATTTATTGAGGAATTAAGAGAACTTGAATTATGAATTAGGGTGCAGGAATTATTATCTGAGATTTCTTCCGATCAGTGAATTAAATGCAAGGAAGTTTAACCATACATATATAGACGTTTCTACATACATATATAGACGACACGAATTGAAAGAAGATAAATCCTTTTGACCCAGTGCTCTCTGATAATGGCAAATTTTTTGAATAGTATGAAAAAGAAAAGAATGGATTTAATAGAAAAAAAACAGCTGTCAAATATTTTCGATGTAATGGCCTCTCTTCAATTACTTGAAGATTAGCAGAACCCAAAACTGACAATTTTGTTAATTAACATACCCAACGATTAAGAATTGTGGTTCGTCGATGAAGAAAATTTTGTTCTAAAAATCGCCATCCGATGCCTCCTGTTGTTCAAGCACCCATTCGACGTATCAAACACTTTGAGAATGGTCAGTTGGCTTCAATTGTTGATTGATCTTGACTTTATGTGGACGTAGGTGCAGATACAAATGCAAAATACGCCATAATATACCGTAAGACAGTCCTAATTCCTGACAATCGGGTCTTCGGCAACACTTTCACTAACAGTAGGCCTTTCAATATCCGTAACCAGTACATTCTCTTCAAATTTCCTCACAATTTTGCCAATTGCTAGCGTATTTGGACGATTATGTAAGCCAAAATCTGAACTTAAAGAGCGATATGATGGCTGCGAAAGTATCACCCTGTTTGTAATAGGTCTTGACAATTCGTATGCGTTGTGCGATAGTTAAAAGACGCATTTTCTAAATATCAGACTTTCAACTGAAAATAATTTTAACAACTAAGTTTGCAAGGTGTCGAATTTCAGCCCCATCCTTTTGAAACCGCAAAAGGAATAACACGTTATTCAAGATATACGGACTTAAGAATACGAACAACGAATTTATACCTGAGAGCAGTCGCTTCTTCCATTCGGAGAGTATCAGGGATATGTTAGGTTAGGTTGCAGTGGCTGTCCAGTGTCCAGATGTGATTGACTCACCTAGACCTCAAGGGTCCATTGTGATACCACTAATGAGGTTATTCATGGGAGAGTAATGAATTTAAACAAACCATTTTGTACTTTTAATGAAGTTAGAGAGACATTTTGTGTCAATCGTTGCCAGTTCACTGGTATTATCGAAGAAGGGATTACCGAGAAAGTTATTCCTTCTAATGGAGAGTTCTGGACATGTACATAGAAGGTGTTGAACTGTTTCCTCTTTCTCCTCGTCCATGCAGCTTCTACAGAAGTCATTTGTGTAGCATGTGAGCATGTCTTCCTATGAGGCAGGGTCCTGTTATTTCTCCAATTGTAGAGCCTATACTTTGTCTGCTCAGTGATATCAAGCTATTTGACCGTTTTAAGTCAAAACTTGGCCATATTTGCTTGGTTGCTAGGCAGGTAGTACTTTGTGACTATCCAGCATTTGTTGATTCTAGAGCATTTTGTTTGAGAAGATATTTGCATTTATCAAGTGGTGTTCCTTTGTTATGTTATTGTCTATAAGGCAGAAGTGTTCCGTTTTTGGCGAGCTCATCGGCTTTGCAATTTCCCGGAATTTCTCTGTGGCCCGGCACCCAAATGAGGTGAATATTAAACTGTTCAATCATCTCATTCAGAGATGATCGACAATCGTGGACTATTTGAGAGTTTGTGGAGACAGACGCGAGAGATTTAAGAGCGGCTTGGCTGTCGGAGAAGATTCGTATATCCTTGCAGGATATAACGTTTTCTTTGAGCCAGGATAGTGCCTCTTTAATCGCCATTACTTCTGCCTGGAATACAGTACATTGATTAGGAAGTCTGTATGATAGACTGCGATTCAGTTGTTCCGAATAGATACCACTTCCAACTCCGTAATCGGTCTTTGAACCGTCTGTATAGAAGTGTACCGCATCGTCTTTCAGGGGTCTCTCTTTTTCCCAGGACGATCTTGAAGGGATGGACACTTGGAAGCTTATACCTAATACCATTTTTGGAGTGGTATAGTCTAAGCGATCTAGGATAGATCTCAAAATAATCTAGAATAGTAGTATGTCCAGTATTGCTACTGTTCAATTGAGAGGTGGCTCTAAGCCTCACACATGAGATGGCCGAAGTGCTCCTGTAATGCACATACCTGCTGACCGCTGGACTTTGATGAGCTTATTTAGATTAACCATCTTCTCCGGTGTGGTCCACCATACGACAGCTCCATAAATGAGTGTCAGGGTTATTTTTGGGGAGAAGCTCCATTTTGATCCTATGGCCTTTTTACAAGTAAAAAGCGCTACAGTAGCCTTTGTGACTCTTTTATCAATATTTGCCGTCCAATTTAGTTTTTTGTCTAAAATGAGGTCTAAATATTTAGCTTCGTCGGAAAATAATAATGGTATTCCTTTAATCTTGGGTGAGCTAATCTGAGGAATTTTATACCTTCTCGAAAAGAGTATTAGTTCTGTTTTATGTGGATTGACGTCCAAGCCACATTGCTTAGCCCATTTTGTTAGCCTATAAGGCATTTTGTAGGAGTTCCGAGAGAACTTGGGGGTGTTTCCAAGATACAAGTATTGCAACGTCGTCAACATAGGCAATCACTCTGAAACCCTCTGCTTCCAATGATGTTAGTAGGTCGTTTACTACCATGTTCCATAAAAGAGGCGAAAGGCCTCGATTCACCGATCTGGTGATAGTAAAACTTCTCATACTAGAAGTTATTGTCCTGCTTTTGAGCATCAGACTTATAAGATCTATGAGTGACTTCTTTAATTTTAGCTTATCCATTGCTGTTGGGATCGCCTGGTAACTAACATTGTTGAAAGCTCCTTGAATATCTAGGAACGCTACTAGGTTATATTCTTTGTATTCGAGGGAATATTCAATAATACGTACCAGCGAATGAAGTGCTGATTCTACTGATTTTCCCTTAGTGTAAGCATGTTGAGCTGTGGAAATGAGACATGGTTTTAAGTTATGTCTGATGTAAATTTCAATCAATCTTTCCAAGGTTTTAAGAAGGAAGGATGATAGGCTGATTAGTCGTAGATCTTTAGGATTAACGTGGGAGGGTCTCCCAAAGCTTTAGGAATGAAGCCATTCTCACAGGCTTTGGGAATATATCTCAACCTTAAACAGCTTGTCAGAATGATTTCCAATGGTGGAATGATCATGTCTGAGCATTTTTGTAGTTCGGCCGGAATGATTCCGTCTGGTTCTGGAGGTTTATATGGATCAAAGCTGTCCATTGCAGTTTTTCCCGCGTTATTAGATCAACTAAATCGCTTGTAGAAGCTTGAGACTCTGATGTTAGGTCGTTGAGTATGTTAGAGCTACCTGTAAAGTGGGTGTCTAATAAAAGAGTAAGAGATTCTTCATCTGTGATAGTCCACGTGCCTGCTTCTGTCTTTAAAGCATTGGGTATTGTTGGACTTTTTGAGAGAATTTTCCTGAGTCTCGAGGCTTCTGAAGTATTTTCTATTTTACGACAAAAGTTTCTCCAAGAAAACCTCTTACTCTTCCTTAATTCTTTTTTATATTGCTTTAGAGCTTGTTTGTATAAGTCCCAGTCAGAAGGAGATCTAGCGTACTTAGATCTATTGAAGAGTTTGCAACAGCTCTTTCTGAATGCTTCTATTTCTTTACGCCACCAATGAGGTTTCTTTTTACCCTTTGAAATAGTTACAGGGCATGAAGTTCTCATTGATTCATTAAAGACTTCCGTGAGATGATTCACAGAAAGGTGTAGTTTATCTTTACTCAGAATATTTTGAAAAATAAGGAAAAAATGATTTCTTGAAAATGTTACAGCATTTTATTACATTAACGAAGTTAATTTTAAATAATCTACTTTCAAAACGCTCCAAACTTTTAATATGCGCTAAGAAATTAAAATGAAGCTGAAGATGGGTTTCAAATGAAACAATGATTTTAATATATTTTTTTTTTTTCAAAATCAACAGTAACTTTTATTTTTTCAAGATCAAATCCGCGAAAATTGGCGTTGATATAGAGCAACAAATGTTTAAGTTAATGAAATGATAAACATCCATTCGTGAAGCGTTATGTTTATTTTTGTTCTTTTTATATGACATAATATATCAAAATGTTGTTGAAAAAATTACAAAATTCTAGATTGTCAGCATATAAATTCCTACTGCTTTTGAACTCAATTCCACTATACCTTCTTTAAAATGTAGTCTACTTAAATTCAAAAATTCACGTGACATATCATTACACCACTAAATCAACTGTCACTTTTTTTTTAAATCTATCTTAATTATGATTATTCTATCAACAGGTATTATCAAGTAGATTCCCACTATATATCCACTTTTTCTGTAAACCATAAATCATAAATGTTAAAAACATCGATTTTTGGTCCTTGTTTTTTTTTTCATTTTCATTTTTCGTCTGACATCCAGTTTAAAAATTGAAATAAAAATACATATATATAACATCAACCAGTATACAGTTGATGATGAGCTTATATTTGAAAACCGAAATCCAGTTCAATATTTAAGACTTATCAAATATGTCATTGCGCTCTGTTTGATATAACACTGCATGTGGTCCACTGTAGATAGTATAGGCCATTTATAAATAAGTAGACATAAGTAAGTACATATATATTTTAAATCAAAATGACACTTTGTTGAAACCATCACCTCCCCCAACTCAACTCGTATTCAAGTATCTATATTTAACTCTCTGCAGAATCTGAACTTGCAGCATATCAAAAGCCACGAAATTTGTTTTTCCATAAAATATCCACATTAATTTCGACTGTCACATCCTGTAACATATATACATATATATATTTTATTTTTTATTTTGTGTTTTGTTTACTCTCTTCACACTTCTCTTATTTTGCCTGAACAGAACAGGACAGAGCGCTGATATGTGCATTAGGCCATAAAATACAAAATATCCTGCCAAAAGTGTCGTAAACAGTTTGTCTGTGGGACTGAGTTTGATTAAAATTAATCTTCTGCTTTGTTGAATTGGCTTAAATTGGTTTTGTGAATAGATTTACTGACGTCATAAATATCCAGAAGTCTATGTATGTATGTATGTACATTGTTTGTTCATACATACATATGTATGCACTGTACACAGTAACACAATGCTAGTATTAGTATTGTTATGTGAGTAAGGTCGTTAATTTCTGTTTGTTTGTTTAACTAATTTAGAGCAACGATGTAAAGTTAAGTGAGTTGTCAATGAAAATATGTCATTTTTTACTTGCGGCATATAAAAACTAAATGGCACGTATTGCATTCGTAAAAAATTCAAACCTGGGGCTTTATTAAAACATGACATAACAGATAAGTTGAAAAAAGTAGGTCCCGTGATTCTGTCGGTCTATCTCTCTGTCCCCACCATTACCGTCTAAAGCATTGAGTCGATTGAGTTCAAAACTGGAAAGTAAGGTTTTTTTCAACATATTATTATTATATTTTTTTTCTTAACTTGGCTTCTTTCCCATAGGACTTTTTTTAATATTTTTCTCGAACTAATAAACTGATTTAACCGGGTCTACATTGTGTAGTGAACATTTTAAGCAATTAATAACTGCATATTTAAAATAGTTCTAAGAACACTTCAAAATGTTATACATACAAAATAAATTCAAACAAAAAAAACCCTCTAAAGATTTGCGGAAAAAAATTGAATAAATACAAATTTTTGCTAAGAAATGAATTAGCGTTTAAATTTTAAATACAAGATGAAGTTGGTGGGAAGAAAAGGCAACTTCTAGTCCTAAAATCTGGTGGACTTATATCAGGAAAATCCCTGAAAAACTTTGAAACAGTGCGCAGCGCTGCATTACAGTTTGCTGCGATCATCTTCGGTAACAATAATAATATGACTTAAATATGAGTAAATTTAATCTACAACTTATCTATTGAAAATTCTTATTGACCGATCGAATTTTCAAAAAGAGGCTGGGATGCGACCCACACTGAAAACTTTCTATGCCGTCTGTCGATTTGACTTGCCTAAAAGTTTGTAGGTTTTCGTGTTGGGTTAAAAAAGTTGTAAGATTGAAAATCTAGTTTGAGTCAATAGATTTTTGTTGAAAACAAATTTTTACCAATTTAGTATTTCCTAAATTTTAACAAATTGGGTGAAAGAAATTAATTTAAAACATATCAAGAACTGTACATCAATTTTTACCAAATTTGAGTACTATTTTTTGTCGATTTTATTTTTTTTATGAAAAAAAAGACTGTTGGATTTTTATAAAAAAAAAACTACTGAACATCGAAAACAATATTTTCTGTGAAATAAAAAGAGTTTGAAGACAATATTTTTGACTTTTGAAAAGCTATTTGAGTCGGAACTAAATTTTTATCAAGTTTTAGTATTGTTTTTTTTGTTAGGTTTTTATTTTTTGTAAAAAAAACTGTCAATTCGATTCGCGAACAATATTTCTTAAAAAATAAAATAAGCTTGAAGCCATAATCTCAAGTTTTTGAAAATATATTTGAGTCGAAATTCAATGTTTACCAACTTTGGGTAATGTTTTTTGAAGGTTTTATTTTTTTTATAAAACAAATTGTCACTTTGATTTTTTTCAAAATTTCACCAGATCTTGAAAACGTTATTTTTCGTTGCAAAAAATTGTTTTGGAGATGAAATCATTTTTTTCGTAAAATTTTCGAGGTGACAAAATTTTTTGTTCAGTTTTTTTATTTATAAAAAAAACCCTTAATTTGATTTTTTTCCAAAAATGTACTTATTTGGTATCTCTTTCCAATATATAATATACAATTTAATTAAAGTTTTTAGAGTTATTGGCTCGTGAGATATTTAGGGTTAGCCAAAATGTTTACCTTTTTCTTAAACTGCTATGGTAAAAAAAGGCTCCCAGAAATTACGCCAGAATTTTCTTTTAGAAAAAAACGCCAGAAATGTTTTCGGCTTCAAATTGGAAAAAGAAGCAGATTTTTTTGTGGAAAATAAGCCAGAAACATTGGAAATTTTGCCAGACAGAAATGGAAAAAAAAAACAAAAACCAAAATGGAAATTAGGCCAGCAAACCAATTGATATATTCTGGCCTAATTTCCTAATATAAATTTGGAAAAAAAGCCAGAAAATGTTTTGCATTTTAAAAGTCGCTACTTGGTCAATATTGTAGACATTTTATCACAACAGGAAAAAACAGCCCTTGACATGCACCCGCGGGGGGGGGGCAAGTTGCGGGCGGGGCGCGGCCATACTGTTGTGGACGCGGAGCAGCGTGGCTACCGAGCGCGGACGCGGTCCGTCGAGCGTGGCCATGACGCTGCGCTGGCCGGCGCGGTTACGGCGTGGCTGCCACGCAAAAAATTACTAAAGTTTTCAATAATTTTTTTTTATTTGTAACAATTTATTTAAAAAAATAAAAAAAGAACAAAATATTTGTACTAAAAGTAAACTTGCAAAGTGTCTGCTACGATTTCCCGGCAGCATGGACATTTGTAATTTTCGTTTGAATCTACAACTCCTTGAGCTTGCAACTTTAAGTTGCACTCCGAGCATATTTTCATATGCCTGCACGGCAACAACATTTACAGAAATGGAAAAAACGCCAGAAAATTTTTAGGAAAAAATGCCTGAAATTCCGAAATTTTTCCAGAAAAATTTGGGATTTTTTTCTAGGAAAAAAGGCCAGAATTTTGTATGAAGAATTTTTTGGCGATTTTTCCAAAAAAAATTCTGGCGTAATTTCCGGAAGCCTAAAAAAACTACCCCCGTAATTTTCTTGAGAGCCTTTCTTAAGTCGATATCTCATCTGGTTCTTGAGCTATGGGCTCAACGTAGTGATCGTACGGACCTGCGGACGTACGAACGTACGAATGTTTTATTTCGACTTTAGCGACCTTGAAACGTCGAGAAATTTTCAATTTGACAAATCGGACCTATTACAATAACTTCTTATGGGATCCTTATCGTTCTTTTTTTTTATGAAGCATGAACATTTCTAAATTACCACCACGCAAACTGTTGCAAGCGTCGAGGTAATATTCGACCACTTTTTGACCCATATTGGGCGGTATCTCAGCCATAACTTGACGAATGTTTTTTTTAAGTGCTCAAGAAATGAAGGCTTATTTGCATAAACAAGCTCTTTCGCTTAGCTGTTAAAATAAGACTAGTGGTGTCGATCGCATGATCTGGTGGCTAGTTGATATCGCCACGACGAGATATTACGCGTTAAGGAGATGTCTCTTGCAATAAGCCCATATCTTGTTATATTCTTCAATAGCAGGATAAAAAAAAGTCTGTTATCCTATGATCACAACGCTCCGAATTGACGGTTACAGTAGTTACATCGTCGTTTTCGAAGAAATATGGTCCAATCACGCCTACGGATTAAAAAGCGCACCAAACAATGACTTTTTGTGGAGGTAATGGACTTTCTTCAATTACTTAAGGATTCTCAAAACCCCAAATACGACGGTTTTGTTTATTAACAAACTCACCAAGTGAGAAATATGCTTTTTCTTTAAGAAATATTTTTTTTTCGAAAAATCACCGTCCACCCTCTGTCGTTCAAGCACCTATTCGACGTATCTACGACGTTGTGAATGCTAACCTGGCTGCAGTTGTTATGTGAGCTGGTCTTTGTATGGATGAAGGTGTAGATCCAAATTCGAAATACGCCATAATGTTCCGTAAGACAGTCCTTATTCCTGAGAACGATGAGGAAGCGAATCGGGGCTTCAGCAACACTTTCACTTACATCAGCGATATTTTCGACGATGATGATGCACAGGCCTTACAATATCTGTAACCAATCTAGTGTCTTCAAATTTCTTCACAATTTTGCCAATTGCTTGCGCATTTCGACGATAATGTAAACCATGATCTCCTCTTTAAGTACGACCTGTGGCTGTGGCAGAATCACAATTTTCGTAGTAGGTTTTAACAATGTTTATGCGTTGTGCGATAGTTGAGTGATCCATTTTCGTAAATTTCTGACTTTCCTGAAAACAAAATTGTTTTCACAACTTAGTTTGACGAAACAGCAAAATGGACAACCTGTTATATTTTCTGAAATATTCTTGTGGTCAAAACATTTTCTGAAGAAAAAAAATAGCTATAAAACGATGGTAAAGAAAGCCTGTTAATAAGTTCAAGCCCTTAGATTTTCCTTAAATATATTTTCCACTGTAAGAAGCAACTTGACTTAAATTCCTTAATCCAAATTAAGAAATAAATACAAAAATAAAAAAAACAACAAGAAAACTTTGAAACACAACTCTTTCGTTTTTAAGTATTTCGAAAAACTAAGTGTCCCTCTTCAAAAAATTTAAAATATAAGGAATGAAAAAAAAAACTCAACATAATTGCACTCTCTTTCACAAGAAATTGAATATAACGAAGGAGAAAGTTTTCATTTCCAACGTTTATATGTATTTAGTGCAAAGGAAAAAAGAAAGTTTCTTTCGCAAATCATCTTAAGGACATTCATGCAGATTTCTCAAATGTGCATGCATATTGCATATCTCTACCTCTAAATACCTATGTACATATATAGCATACCCACATAAATATATATGTAAATGTACACAGACACACATTGTAAGAGATCTTGTATATTTTTAGAAAGAAAATAATAAAAAAAAATAACTTAAAAAAACTTTCAATATTCAGCTTTTCATTTTGATGTTGGGTTGGAAATTTCAGAAGAATTAAGTTTTGGGTAGGTTTTAGGTATAATACCTTTACCTATACCACCTACGTACGTATAAAATATATAAATATGTGTATATATATCTTACATATGTATATAAACGAAGAGTTCTGTTAAAGAAGGAAGAAAAACTATGATGCTGAGAATTTTGAGATTTACAGAAAGCTTACGTGTATTTTATAAGTTTTTGCACTACAAGATGACAAACTTGGTAAAGCTCCTCCATCCTGCATCAGGAAGGACGACGAAAATATAAGCTAGAAAAGTGCAGTTCGATTAAAGTTTTGAAATTAAGAAAATGTACTTACTTATAACTACTTTAGGAAAAAATCATCCCGCCTTGAAAACAAGCTGATAAATATTCCTTGCAGGCATCAGTTTTGATTCGTATATTTTCTTTCGAAGAAAATAACAAAAAAATTTACCTATCTCATAGTAACTCTTTTGAAAAAGAAAGAGAGAAGAATTTAATAATAAATCCGAGGTTTCATTGGGTTTCATTGACTTTTCGGGTTATAAAGCATTTTTTTTATAAATATTTTTCTTAATCGAACCAAATTTATTGTGAAATCGAGCATAACAATTTTGAAGTTCAAATTGGAAGTTTTTTGTTATCGATCTTTTATTGAAAAGTAAAAACTTTGACAGATCTGGAAGGTTTCAAGGTCTCTTAAGGAATATAAGTTCATTGGTGACTAATAACTTGTAAGGCAAATTTAAATTTGAATCATTTTCTTAATTGTAAAACTGTATTTCGCTTTTGTTTGAAAAAATTGCACTTGAACACGTCTAATTTGAAAAGTAAGAATCTGAGAAGTCATATGAATTTATCAAATTACTAAAATCTTAACTTTAGTAAACTGAAAGATTGTAAGATACTAAATTTGTTTAAGAGTTCTAAATCATGATTTAAATTGTCAGTTTAAAGTGTTGGATTTCGAATTAATCGATAATAAAATATTGACTTTAGTTAAATTATTTTTAATCTAGAACTGAAAAATATAAAAACAGTTTTCTGACTCCCAAAAAATGTAAGATATGATCCAATAGGAGGTTTTTAAAAAGCTATACTATTTAGATAGCTGTCACTTTTACAGTAATTGTTTTTTGATGTTTTGAAAACAAAAACGAACTCATTGAAATGGTTAAGGCTCGTTCCATCACAATCAACAAATCTAACGCAATTTACCAGGAAAGATATTTTTCGAAGAGGTAAATAAAATGTTGTTAATTTTCTAAGAATTGTGTTAGTCTAAAGTACACAGTGTTGGATTTAAAAGGTTTTGAATTTTAATCAAGAACTTAAAAAAAAATATCAACACCAGCAAAAATGGTTTTCTGACTTACAAATTTTTAATGATTTTCCAATAAGGGGTTTCATTTGAAATAACCCGCTATTTGCGTCGCTGTCAATTTAAACATTGTCATCTTTTGATGTTTTAACAAACAAAAATGAATAATACGAGTTTCACAACGCTTTGATATTGTAAAAGTTCTTTTCACGAAAATGGTGCAGCC
>NC_079148.1:117214000-117292369 GCF_945859685.1 Eupeodes corollae
CCTCCCAAATATGTAAAGGATGTTCCAATATGAGGTTGGTTAAAAGACCACTATTTAGATAGGTCACTTTTACAGTTATCGTTTTGTGATGTTTTACAAACAAAAATCAACAATGCACGTTTACAATCGCATTGAAATTGTTACAGCCCGTTCCATCACAATTAACGAATCTTACGCAATTTGCCAGGAACGATATTTTTCGAATAGGAGATTAAAATGTTCTTAATTTTCTAGGGATTGTCATCTTTTGATATTTTACAAACAAAAATAAATAATACACGTTTCAAAACGCATTGATATTGTTAATGCAATATGAGAGGAAAGCTTCCCAACGGTAATATTTCTCGAAGAGCTGATAACGATTTGTTTTTCTGTTAAAACCAAGTGAAAAATGGCCTGGTCTTTTGCCTATGCTTCATAA
This sequence comes from Eupeodes corollae, assembly GCF_945859685.1. NCBI lineage: Eukaryota > Metazoa > Arthropoda > Insecta > Diptera > Syrphidae > Eupeodes > Eupeodes corollae. The sequence continues at coordinate 117,214,422 of NC_079148.1, forward strand.
TTGACCCAAGCTTTTTAAAGAGGAGATTCGCGAAATTTTCGAGAACTAACATCCACAAATGTGAGCATTGGTCATGCAAAATGTTATGGGGATCAAAACTCATTTGAAAATCGTTTTTTTAACTTCCCGTAGGAAGTTATTGTTATTGGTCCTATTTGTCGAATTGAAAATGTTGCCATTTCTCAACGTTTCAAAGTCCCTAGAACGAAATAAAAGATTTTTTAGAGGAGATGTATGTGGGTGCATGTGTACGGAATGTTAGTTCAATTAACATTTTTTTTAATAAATCAAAAAAAATTAAACTGTCACAGTGAAAATATTACGAACAAAACATGATTTTCAATTTCGGGTAATATTTTTGTGAAAAATCAAACTGATAATTTTTTACAAAAAATAAAAACGTAAACAAAAATAAATCAAAGTTGGTAAAAAATTGAATTTCGAAAATTAAAATTGAAAATTTTGGATTCAAGCTTATTTAAATATTGTTTTCGACACTTAGTAATTTTTTTATTAAAATCCAACAGTCCCGTTTTTTTTCAAAAAAAAAAAAACAAGTAAAATCTACAAAAAAAATAGTACTACAAATTTGGTAAAAACTGATGTTCGGTTCACGATATCTCTCAAATAAATTTCACTCATGCAATTTGTATTTGTTTATTTAAGAAATAATTTTTTTTAAATGCTACTTAAATTGGTAAAAAATAAAAAAAATCTCGTTAACAAAACTAGATTTTGAAATCAAACTATTTTATTATATGCAAAGTGTTTTGTGGTAATTTTAATTTTTTTTTTTAAATATTTCAACTGACAACTTTTTTAACACAACACGAAAACCCTACAAACTTTTTAAGCAAGAAAATCGACAGATGGGATGGGAAGTTATCCGGCGTCGGCCGCATCTCAGCGTCTTTTTTAATTTTACATAATTCTGAATTTTACAAAAAATACCTTAAAAGCGATCGATATATGTGTTCAAACAATATTTTTGAATTTATTTTACCCAAAACAACTTCATAAAAACGTGTCTGACGTCTAGTCACTCCATAATGCATGTTTGTTTCATGTCAAAAGGATACACATGTCTCTTGTGTAATTTTATAGAATCTTAATTCATTTGTGTCTGCGACATCAAGCAATTGTGTGTAGTCGGTCTTCTATATCTGTATATCTTCCATTTCTGCCTGGACTGGACTGGACGGTCAATCCGAACTAATATCTCTCTTAATATCAAAAGTACCCAATTTCAAACCACAAACCAGACTAGTAAAACGAAAATTCAAACAACAACACACCGAAAGCACTATAAACACTCTTGAATAATAATAAAACGAAGAGCGAAATATTGTACGTATGTATATAAGGATCCTGCACAAAATAAGCCCATAACACACATTATGATAAGATGGAAATGTTTGTGTTTGTGTATGTTCTAGTATATATGCGTTTTCTTTATATTCGACAGGATTTAACAGAGCCTGCCAGTTCCTGTTAAAGGCTTACATGATGTTCTAATACAAACTCTCTCGTATACAATCTATCCATATACAAATAAATGGCTTTTAGATTGAATGGACACATTCAGCGCAAAAGATACCGCATTTGTATGTATGTATGTAATGTACTGTACATTAAAAAACATGGATTGTATATGCATTAAGAGCATTTTGTCTGTAAATTTGAAAAGATTTCATACTCTTTTCTATTTGACTTGTGACTTGAGGATATATAATGTACAAGGTTAAGCAATTGATACAAGGATAAATCTATAGTACTTGTCTGAGGGTAGGACGCATGAAATGATGACCCCTTTTGAAAATGCTTCGTCTGGATTAAATTATTTGTGTTTTGTTTTTCTAATATGAGACGACAAAAGTTATTTTTAGCTTTAATTTTAGATCGAATATAAATAGAAAAAAATTCGAGGAAAGAAAAGGAATTTGAGACTTTAATCCAGCTTAATATTACAGCTTGTTTTGAAACCTTTCATATAACAATCTTAGATAGAAGAGAATTTTAGATTATTTCTTATTCATGTCTATGGGTGTGTTCATCAGTTCATCATAACTTTGGTTGTACTTAAAGATTTGTATTACAGCCGTACTATGCGAATGTGAAATGCTTTAACACGCGGTCTTCTCTCTGTTCCCTGTCATTGCAACATTCAGAAGTTCAAAACCAACAATCACCGACTACTTCTTTTCCTGTTCTAAGGCTCGCTCTGCTTCTTTGATAAAATAAGGATAATAAAAATTCTTTGAGTAAATAACATCGGGTTTTTCAATAAGAGCGCTACGAAAGTTTTTTTTAATAAAACAAAAACGGTTTTGGATATCAATGAAATTCTCTATTTCTGGGAAAGTACGTTCGATGCCATAGTGTATGAAACTCCATTTCTTTTGCAAGTCTAGACGCCAAAAAAAATGTTCGACTGTTTTCAAGCATAAACCGGCCGATACTGCTGCAGTTTCACGTTCGATATCCGTACGAAGATCACCAATCAGCCCTGGCTTAGCATAGACCATATACTTGACGTAGGCCAACAGAAAATAGTCTAACGGCTTCAAATCGCACTACCGAGGTGGACAAGTGACTGGACTTTTTTATGAGATAACACGTTCTCCAAATTTGGTTTTCAATAAATTGATTGTAAAATTCACTGTGTAGCTTGTGGCGCTACGCCGTCGTGGTCCTGTTGGGACCACATGTCCTCTAAGTCCATATAATCCAATTGGGTCCAACAATATTCGGTTATCATTGAACGGTAGCGATAACCATTCACAGTAACGTGTCGGTCTTGATCATCACAGAAAAAGTACGGCCCAATGACGCTGCTGCTGGGGCTCATAAACCAGACCAATCCGTTATTTTTTCGGAATGCAATAATGACTCATGGAGTACGTGTGGATTGCTGCTTGACCAATAATGCATATTTTGTTTATTGACGAAACCATCCAGCCAGAAGTGAGCCTCATCGCTGAAGATGAATTTTCGTTGAAAATCCCAATCGTTTTCAAGTTGTTGCTCAGCCCAATTCACGAACGCTTCTGGTGGTCAAGCGGCTTCAGTTCTTGCGTCAATTTAATCTTGAAAGGATGTAGGCCAAGATCTTTCCGTAAAATTCACCACAAGACGTTACGGAGATGCCCAATGCTTGAGAACGACGTCGTGGTGAGAGACACATTTATGCTTTCTGCAACTGAAGTTTCAGCGGCAGCAATATTCTCAACACTACGGGCACTTCTTTGTATCACTTTCACGGGAACATTTTGTACTATGCCTGTAGATTGAAACTTTGTCTCTAGACCCTCAATTGTTGATCTAGTAGGCCGACTATGACGACCATAAATAAGACGTAGCGCTCTTAACGTTGAGGCCACTGACTCTGAATTTCGGTAGTACATTTTAATAATTTTGACTCGTTGTTGGCTAGTTTATCTTTCCATCATGCAATGGCAAACCTTTCTTACTTACTTTCTACTTTTGAAGCATCCCTATTGAAAAATCCAGTAAAACCATCATTAACAACCATTTATTTGAAAACTATTCAAAATCAATAATTACCCGTTTGATGCTTAAGTTTTTCTTAAAAATTGGATGTTCATAATAGTTTAAAATATTGGAAGCAATGTTTTTGTATATTTTAATGTTGGCATACAAATTAAAAAGCTTGAAAACGGGTCAACTGATTAACGTTTGGCATTGTAGCAAAATCTTCTTGTTTCTAATTTTGAAAAATAATATCACCGTAACTCTATAGTTTTTCGAGCTTTCACTGTATTCCACTTTTTTATTAATTTTATACCATACCCGGTAGCACCTGCGAATTGTCTGTTTTGAAACATTTTACTATTTTAGTAAATTGTTGCCAAAACAAAATAAATTTTGTTTTAGCGGGTAAAAAAGTATAAAAATACAAAAATGCATATCTACACATTGTTGTCCAAAAAATAAAAATACATTAAGCTGTCACTCCTGTTGCTGTCATACCTCCAAACTTCCCTATATTACAGCTTTACTCTCAACTCCTTTACTGCTATTTCCTTCCTCCTACGCCGAGAACGTGATGGTGAACGAGAATAGACACTTCAAACATATTTTCCAGAATATTAGTTTGGAGTTGCAGCGCATGAAGTTAAAGAGACACACAATTTCTGGCAATTCAAAGTGAAAGGATATAAATTACTCAAAAATATTATGACACTCACATACCCCTTTAGTCATAAAATAGGTAGATATAGGTGAGGTAGGTAACCAGAGGCGGTTATAAACGTTTTAAATCCCTTAGGGGGCGCTAATATTTTAGCAATGAAATTAAATTGACAACTACAGGACTTCATGAGTTCATGACTTGCTCCTGTAGTTAAAAATAAACTGTTTAAAATAGACAAGAAATCGGACCATCTAAAACTCGATATCGACCGTGTCCAGCTTTCAGATTGTAATTGACATCTTGTATAGGTAGTTTTTCTTAGGCTACATGTAAACCTATCAATGTCATTTATTTAGAACGTAGCCGGCTAAATTGACTTAAAACAAGAAAATTTGTATTGATTTTAAGTATTTCAAGGCACCAAAATTGTGTTAAACCGGCACTGCTTAACCAACCACACATACCATAACCATTTTGTTTGTTGTAAGGACAAAAAAAAGGACTCTTCCACCCGTCAGGACTCTTGTTTTTTTTTTGTGTTCCAATTCTTTGTTTGTTCCTGTGACATCAATCTTTTTTTCAAGCTTTGCATTTTGACATGGCACTGTATGTCGTTTGTTTAATATATTTTGGCAAACGAGAGGAAGATGCTGTTACACGCTATCCTATCACTGAAGTATAAGGATCGGTATAGTGGGTGTTGTACCTTGTATACCTTAACTCTGTATGCGGAATAAGAAAAAGTTTTAGTGTGTAAATGTGTTTGTTTTGAAGTGAATTTTGTAGATATACATATGTACATAATATTATATTATTAAGGTATATAGTTGTAGGTTTGGATAAAAGGTATAACTAAAAAGTTGTATCCTTTTTACAATATGGAATTTTGTATTTTGGCTGTTGAGTTACCTGACACAACTACCTACATTTTCAAAAAAAAAAAAAAAACGAAAACAACAAAAAATTTACAAACAAAAAAAGTTTTAGATTAAAAAGGAAACATCATGACAGCTTAAAAAAAATGAAAAGGATTTTTTCGATGTCATTTATATGTTTTGTTGGTAAAGGTATTTAAGTTTATAAAGAAAAGAGAGAAATGAAGAATTTTTTTGAGAAAACATTATATGTTATTTAAACCTCTTATAATATTAGTAGTTCAAGTTTATCCAAGTCTTATGATTAACACTAAAAGCTCCTTCTTTTATTTTAAACATATTAAAAGCATAGTTTAAAATTAATTATGAAATCGTATTCAATAGTTGTAAATAAAGTTCTTAAAAAAAGGATATTTCTTTAAAATATTTCTAACTTCCCAAACTTTAAATTTTTGACTTTAGAAGGTTCCTAGAGTCGAAATAAAAGATTTTTAGGAAAATGCCTGTAAAGTTTTGTTCGTCTATTATAGCTCAAGAACCAGTAGAGATATTGACTTCAAATACATTTTTTTATACAGATAATAATGCAAAGAGATGCAAAACTGACTCTCAAAAAAATTAAGTGGGTGGCAATTTTTAAAAAATTTGGCTAAGCCTTATTATCTCACGAACCAATAACGCTATACGAAACAAATACATTTTTGGAAACTGTTAACGGTATCATTACAAATCAAATAACCTGAAAAAAATATTTGTCACGTCGATAACTTTTCGAAAAGAATGGCTTTTTCTCTAAAATATTTTTTTGAATAAAGCTTTTAACATCTGGTAAAATTTTTAAAAATTTAAATTAACAATTTTTTTATAAAAAATAAAACATTACTCAAAGTTGCTAAAAATTGATTATCGACTCAAGTATCTTTGCAAACATTTGATGTTACGGCTTCCAACTAATTGTATCATATAAGAAATATTAATTTCAACATTCGATAATATTTAGAGAAAATTCAACTTACATGCAAAAAATAAATGAAAGTTGCTAAGAATTGATTTCAACTTAAATATCTTTTCAAAAGTTTGAGATATTGGCTTTAAAGTTATTTTATCTTTTAAAAAATTTTGTTGTCAACATTCGGTAACATTTTGAGAAAAATCGAATTAACAGTTTTCTTACAAAAAATAAAAACCAAAAATAAATAATAAAAGTTGGTAAAAATTCATTTTCGACTCAAATATCTTTTCAAATATTTGAGATTAGCTTCAAAATTATTATTGTTACAAAAACCATTGTTTTCAAAATTCACTTAAATTGATAGTTTTTTTTTACAAAAAAAAGAACCTAAACAAAACCCTACTAAAAGTTGGTAAAAATTAGCTTTCGACTCGAATATCTTTTCGAAATTTAAAAATATTGGCTTCAAACTATTTTTATTTCACAGAAAATATTTCAGTAATTTTTTTTATTAAAATCCAAAAGTTAGTTTTTTCATAAAAAAAAATTGTATCTACAAAAATAGTTCGAAAAATTGGTAAAAATTGATGTTCGGTTTCCGATATCTCGTGAATAATGGAAACCATTGACTTCAAATTATTTTTTTTGTTTATATTAAAAATGAAAATTTTTAAAAAATGCTACTAAAATTGGTAAAAATAAGTTTTCGACTCGTTAACTAAAATAGATTTTGAAAAAAAAACAAATGCAAAATATTGCTGTTAATTTTTAATTTTTTTGAATAGTACAACTCAAATTTTTTTGAACAAAACACCAAAACCTTTAAACCATTCAAGCACGACAGTTATCAGTACAAGTGTTTTTAAACCATTTTTCAATAAAACAAAATCATTTTCCTACGACTCTCTTGTAAAAGATTGAAATATTTTTCGAATGAATTTATTAGAAAAGAAAATCTTAATTAGATGAATTAATTCACCTAGAGCTTAAAATTATGAATTAATTAAATTTAAATTCAATATTAGTGTAGTATGAGTAAACTAGTATAAATATCTAATAGCTAAGATGATGGTTTGAGACTTCTATAAAAAAATATTATTAAGTGCTTAAAAGAATTTTAAAATAATTAGTGTACCCGTGAAGGAACTCCGCAAATACAACTTTTCTTATATGTCTTAAGCTTTCTGTAGTCAGTAGCAATTTTTCTCACTACTGCGACATTTGCTTGGGATTAGTCATTGTTCCCGGTTTAAGTTATAGCCTGAGATGGGCTGCGGTCAAACTTCCAAAAAACACATTCCGCTCACTACATTTCCTGGCTTGGCTTATCCTTACACCACTCATCACATAAAAAGAACTAGTTCCAAAAATATGAAATACTGGGAAACATACTTTTTGAGGGAAATGGTTTTTGCATTCAATCAGTCCTTTCAAATACACAAACCATTGCGTGTGATATTTTATTTTCCCTGTATTTCATATTTCTCTTATGATTAAAAGTTAAGTTTTTCAACAAATTTAAAAAACATATTCAGTAAAAATACGAACCAATAGAAGAGACAATTTTCAAAATATGACGATATCTTATTCTCTCTATAGCATAGCTAAAAAAGAGGTAAACTTGGGGATTTACGTACTTATTCATGTTATGTAATTTAACCTTTTTTTAAAAATCTTATTTTTGATAGTTTAATTAATTTGTTCAATACTACCTTCTTCAACCGTAGAAAGTAAAATTTATAAATATCTTTTTTAGCTTTTTTTCATTCTTGTGAAAGACAAAGCTTACGACATTCGAAAAAAAAACAACAAAAGAAAGAATTTTATCCAAAAAAAGCCAATTTAATATTTTAATTTAAATATTTTTTTAGAAATAAATTAAAAATATTACCATTACCACAAAGAATTTTGAAAATTCAAATCTAAAATTGTTCAATCGAATTGAATTGAGTTGAATCATCTTACACAGATGCCATGAAAATGATAGTCAATTATCGCCTTAGCTGATTCCACCCCTGAACTTTTATCAAAAGCTTTATCTATTTTATTTTAATCATATTTTTAAATATTCTTCTATCTTAAATGAATTTCACACAAGAATAACTTTACACAATAAATTAGAATATGAACTTCGATTTTCATAAGGGTTAAGATACAATTTATTGGAATGTTAAAATGTATCTTATATAATCTGTAAGTCCTTACCACAATACTTTAAGGCAATTTTAATCTTATAAACCCTAAAATATAGGTATTAAAACTTATTTCAATTCATAAAGACACATCTATTGTATAATTTTCTAGGTATGTAGCATAGTATGCGAGTTAACCTCCTCATGGATTGTTTTCAATTCCGAGAATATTTTAACTACTACATAAAATTATTTAAATTTCAAAAAGTAAACCAACTAAACTTAAACTATCAAATTGTGCACATATATGTAGGTTCAGTTTTCATACATACATGTGTAGTTTGAATACAAATATTTAAAAAAAAAAGAAGTTGGGAAGCGACCCACACTGATAACTTCCCTTCCCGTCTGTTGATGTGGCTTGTAGGTTTTCGTGCTTTGTATAAAAAGTTGTAAATTGAATTTTTCTTAAAAAATTTGAAATACCAACAATATTTTGCACACAGTGAAACACTTTGATTTCAAAATCTATTTTCGTTAACGAGATTTTTTGTCGAAAACCAATTTTTATCAATTTAAAAAGTATTTATTAAAAGTTTTTATTACTTATATAAACAAATACAAATTAATTTGAAATCAATATAAATAAAATTAGGTGGCGCAACAGTTCATAAAAAACAAGGACGTAGTGACTTACAACTCTCAACCATTCCTGTGTGTGAGTAATAACAGGGATAGAGGGGACCTACAGTTTATGTGCCGAATCCGAACGGCTAATTTGAGAAAGAACTTTTTAATGACAAGAATTACTCTTGGGGAATTTGTCAATTCCTCGCAAGAGGCAGTACCCGTGAAAAAACTTTAAATGGCATAGGCCAAAGACCAAAGACCTCTCGCATGACAGTCCAACGCACTAACCATCATTCCACGGGTAATACCATTTTTAGATTCCACAATTTGAAATCAATGCCTTCCAATATTCACGAGATATCGAAAACCAAAGTTCAATTTTTACCAATTTTGCGTACTATTTTTTGTAGATTTCATTTTTTTATGAACAAACTGACTTTTGGATTTTTATGAAAAAAATTACTAAATGCCGAAAACAATATTTTCTGTGAACTAAAAATAATTTGAAGCTAACATTTTAACATTTGGAAAAGAGTCAAAGGAAATTTTTACAAATTTTAAGTACTATTTTATTGGATCTTTGTAAAAAAAGCTATCAATTTAATTTTTTTCGACATTTACCTTAATGTTGATAACAATATTTTTTGTTACATAAAATGATTTTGAAGTCAATATTTAAATTTTTTTAAAAGATATTTGAGCAGAAAAAAATAATTTTTTACGAACTTTTTGTATTTTTAACTTCCAATAGGAAGTTGTAAAGGGTCCCATTTGTCAAATTGAAAATTTTGACATTTATCGACATTTCAAGGTCCCTAGAGTCGAAATAAAAGATTTTTAGAAAGAAGTCTGTGCGTGCGTGTGTACGTACGTTCGTACGTCCGTACGTCTGTACGTTCGCGACGTTTTTTTCGTCGTCCATAGCTCAAGAACCAGAAGAGATATCGATTTCAAATAAATTTTGGCATACAGATAATAAAGCAGAAAGATGAAGAAAGGGCTCACAAAAAAATTGCGTGGGTGGTTTTTTTACCATAGCAGTTTAAAAAAAGCTGAAAATTTTGGTTAACCCTAAATATCTTACGAACCAAAAACGCTAGAGACTTGAATTAAAATTTATATAATATATTGTAACGTGATATCAAAGAAGTTATTTTTAAAAATCAAAAAAGCTGAAAAAAATTTGTCGTCTCTAAAATTTTCCGACTAAAATATGATTTCATCTCCAAAAAAATTTTGCGCAACGAAGAATAATTTTTTTTGGCATCTGATACAATTTTGAGAAAAATCGAATTGACAGTTTTGTTTATAAAAAAATATCTTTTTAAAAACTTTATTTAGGTTTCAAACTTATAACTTATAACTTATAACTTATAACTCATAACTTATAACTTATAACTTATAACTTATAACTTATAACTTATAACTTATAACTTATAACTTATAACTTATAACTTATAACTTATAACTTATAACTTATAACTTATAACTTATAACTTATAACTTATAACTTATAACTTATAACTTATAACTTATAACTTATAACTTATAACTTATAACTTATAACTTATAACTTATAACTTATAACTTATAACTTATAACTTATAACTTATAACTTATAACTTATAACTTATAACTTATAACTTATAACTTATAACTTATAACTTATAACTTATAACTTATAACTTATAACTTATAACTTATAACTTATAACTTATAACTTATAACTTACAACTTATAACTTATAACTTATAACTTATAACTTATAACTTATAACTTATAACTTATAACTTATAACTTATAACTTATAACTTATAACTTATAACTTATAACTTATAACTTATAACTTATAACTTATAACTTATAACTTATAACTTATAACTTATAACTTATAACTTATAACTTATAACTTATAACTTATAACTTACAACTTATAACTTATAACTTATAACTTATAACTTATAACTTATAACTTATAACTTATAACTTATAACTTATAACTTATAACTTATAACTTATAACTTATAACTTATAACTTATAACTTATAACTTATAACTTACAACTTATAACTTATAACTTATAACTTATAACTTATAACTTATAACTTATAACTTATAACTTATAACTTATAACTTATAACTTATAACTTATAACTTATAACTTATAACTTATAACTTATAAGTTATAACTTATAACTTATAACTTATAACTTATAACTTATAACTTATAACTTATAACTTATAACTTATAACTTATAACTTATAACTTATAACTTATAACTTATAACTTATAACTTATAACTTATAACTTATAACTTATAACTTATAACTTATAACTTATAACTTATAACTTATAACTTATAACTTATAACTTATAACTTATAACTTATAACTTATAACTTATAAGACAAATTTTTTCAACATTCTGAAAAATATTAAAAAAAATCGAATTGACAGTTTTTTACTAAAAATAAAAACCTTAACAAAAAATGAATAAAAGTTGGTAAAAATTGATTTTCAACTCAAATATCTTTTCAAAACTCTGAGATATTGGCTTTAATTTACTTTTATCTTTCAAAAAATATTGTTGTCAGCAATCAGTAAAATTTTGAAAAAAATCGAGATGACAGTTTTTTTACAAAAAATTAAAAACCGAAAAAAAAATTAACAAAAGTTGATAAAACATGATTTTTGACTGAAATATCTTTTCAAAAAAATTGAGAAAATAGCTTCTTACTAATTTTTACTTATAAGAAATACTGTTTTCAAAATTAGGACAAATTTTGAGAACAATCGAGTTAACTGTTTTTTTACAAAAAATAAAAACCTAAAAATAAATTATAAAAGTTTGTAAAAATTGATTTTCGACTTAAATATCATTTCAAATATCATTTCAAAAATTTGAAATATTGGCTTCAAACTTATTTTATTTCACAGATAATATTGTTAATATTGATATTCAGTAATTTTTATATAAAAATCCAACAGTCCGTTTTTTCATAAAAAATAAAATCCACAAAAAATGGTACGCAAATTTGATATCAATTTTAATCAAATTTGCGTACATAAAGACAAACTTTTAAGCAAGACAAATCGACAGACGGGATGGGAAGTTGAACCTAAATATCTTAAGAAGCAATGACACTAGAGACTTGAAATAAATTTTATATAATCTATTGGAACGTAATACCAAATATGTATTTTTTTGAAAAAAATCCAATTAACCGTTTTTTAATAAATCAAAAAAAATTGAAGAAGAAAAGATGTCATCACGAAAATTTTAACGAATTAAAATGATTTTATATCCAAAACAATTTTGTGCAAAGAAAAATGACCTTTTTAACATCTGGTAAGGTTTTGAGAAAAATCGAATTGACAGTTAGTTTACAAAAAACTAAAAACCTACAAACAATTTAACCAAAGTTGGTAAACATTGTTTTTCGACTCAAATATCTTTTCAAAAATTTGAGATTATGGCTTTCAACTACTTTTCACTTATAAGAAATATTGTTTTCAACATTCGGAAAAATTTTGAGAAAAATCTAATTGACAAAATTGACATGTTTAATCTTCAAAAAATACTTAAACATTATGAAAGTTGTTTTCATTAGTTCCTTAGAAAATGTTAAAACGAAATAATGGTTGTATTTGTGGCACCCTTTCTGACCAGTATATAACTTAATTTGTTTTAGAAACCAAAGTTTAAGACCAAATTTTTGAGAAAATTTAGTAAAAATCTATCGGGGTGATTTTTAGAATATTATTATTTCTAGCATTAAAAAACGTATACGGCAAATCTTGCATGATCTTAATTTTCAAAGTAATGGTTTAGGCTGCAAGGGCGCTGACAGGCAGAAAAACCGATATAATCACAGCCGGACAAACTTTTAATGATTTATCTACCATCGCTAAATTATTTTTGAATAAAACCTCGAGTTAAAAACTTTTAGTAAAAGACATATTTTTACCATTTAATTCCATTAAAATTGTACTTTTCTATACAATTTAATTATTTAAATTGATATGTTTGTGAATAGTTTAAAAATTAAAATGTCCTCTTCATCAAATCAATCGTTGAGCATTTATTAGAATTTCTTCACAAGTCAAGTGAAGACAAGTCAAAAACATTACCTTTAGCTATAAATTATAAAACATTTAGATTAAGAGCATATCTTTATCCCATTCACTGCCTTCATGCAACTCTATCTATAAAACTCCCTCAGAGCTATGTATATTTTATTAAGATACATTTAAGTTGAAAATAACTATTAAACTAGTTAGAGTTAATAGATAGTTTTGCAACAAAACCATTCCTTCTCAAAAACACATGAACTTAAATCTCCTTCGACCCCAAAAAACCCACCCCCTTCTGCAAAACGATAACACTTAGACAACCAACTGTACACCGCAGAATGTGCCATTTCTCATCTAAAAATTGTCAAAGTAAATATTAAATGATTTAAAGACCTAAAAACTACTTCATTCCTGTCCTATGTACCTACACACAATTACAGTGTGATTTACAACATGTTGCATGGCTCGAGTATCTTTATCTGTATCTATATTTTTTGTTATTCATCTTTTTCCATAGACTTTTACGACGACCCCTCAAAAATTGTCTTTCCTTCCATTGCTGGGGAAAAACTCTTGTAATGGAAGAGGAAAAATAAATTTTCACTGCCATGCTGGGCTATCAAACCGGGCAAAGCAAGGCAAGGCCAACCGAAGGAGATCCAGTGGTGCCGGGAAAATGTTGATGATTCGTATCTTTTGAGCATGTGCGCGACGCGCAAAGTGTATCTATCTGTGTTTTCCTGATGTTATAAAGAGAGCGAGCCAAAGGCACACATGAGACATGAGAACGAGAATGAGAACGAAAACGAGAAATTTCATGGATTTTCCACAATGATGATGTTTTTCCATCATCGAAAGTGTTTTGTTTACGAACGAGGTGGCCACAAGGATTCGGATAAAAATGTTTGACAATTCAGGGATGTTTAGTTTTAGTCGAACTGTTGCGGATGAATGTCGTGAACGGTTGTCGTCTTCTTTTTGTTTCTGAGCATTTTTTTTTACTATAGGTAGAATCTTGTTGTATCTGTTTTGAAAGTAATATCGTAAAAATTCAAATAAAATTACGAACAAGCAAAAACAACTATCGAGTGCGTGCGGTATTCTAAAGTGAAGGAATTTTTATATCCTATATCTACCTACACACTACACCGCAATATAATACTCCTCTTCACCAAAAAGCTGTGTGATAAAAGTGTTTTTTTTTTCTTCCTTCGTCGTTTCGTGAATTTGCTATGGGTACCTACATAATCTTGTGAAAAAGAAAAATTGAATTTTAGGCGCCAGGAGCTGAAATAAGTGTCACACTGTGATGGGAAATAAAATAAATAAATAAATCAATAAGTGAATAGGATAAAAATTAATTTAGAGAAGAAATTTAATTATAAATAGAAAATTTCGTGAGTTCTTGATGATTGTCGGTAATTCTTAAAAAAGAAAAAAAAAACAAATCTAGAAGAAGAGAAAGTGGATTAAAGGATAAACCATTCGAGATAGGCATTTCCTGTGTTGGGAAAAAGTTCAAGTCGCAATGAATGGATTTGTTTGTATCTATGAGATTAAACTGTTGTTTGAATTTTGTATAATATAAGAAATTTGGTTGTGAATCTTAATTAAAATTAATTTAATACTGAAATAAAAACAAAACAAAAAATGTTAAGAACTCGTCGGTAATAAGTCTTATATAAATTAGGTATATACATAGGTACGAAGTTATAACGGTGAAGTGATGTTTTGTCAGTGATTTTGTGTTAAAAAAATATAGAATTGGATTTTTTGTTTTTGAATTAATTTCAACGACTTTTGCTGAAATTTAAGAAGTGATATTGGATTTGTCAAGTGTGCTACTCATCGGAAGTCTTATTTAAGTAAGTTTGAACATAAGTTTTCTTTTTCTTTTAAAGAGGGTGTAACGTGTAAGTCTGTTGTAGAAATAGAACTTGGGAAACTTTTCTATTATAAACAAACTAAACAAGAAACTTCAAAAAATAGGATACATAATATTTATAATACTTGGTAATGAAATTTAGGGAGACTACAAATGCAATATAACGAACATACCTCTGCATACAACAAAAATTAAATTAAGAATGTTGAAAAAGGAGGAAGAGACTTAAACTTAAGGAAATGTAACTTGAAAGCTAAAGAAGAGTTTAAGAGTGGGAGGAAATTTCAAGGAAAGAATTTGAAAGAAAAAATTTATAAACTGAATAAAAAATGTTGCTCTTGTGTTTTTGTGAAGAAAAAAAATTTGTTTATGGAATATGTAGCTTTAAATAAGGGATAACTTACTTATAGTATATTCTTTTATAGGTAGAGGGAAAGTTTATCAAGTTAACGTTTTTCTATAGTTTTCTTTTCGATCTGGAAGCAACCTGTTCAAAAATTTCGTTTAGTCAAAAATTGTTTCTGAGAAGCTGGTATTGTTTTTCAATTTTTGTTTCAATGGTATAAAAACTTATTATGGTATACGGACTTTGTAGGACTCTAATGCTTTGATTTAATTAATTATTTGTTTTTGGTTTTCTTAGAAAATGTGTAATACGACTGTCATTTAGGGCTTAGGCCCACCTAAGAGTGGATTTATATTGTCTTGTTTATCCTATTATTTATAAAAAGTTCAAAATCAGCGGGTTTTTTCAAATAACTCAGAACTTGATCTTAACGAGCTATTTCGCTATGAAATTTATTAATCTATTTATGAGAACATACAAAAGAGTCTGGGATGCAACTTAATATTTTATTGCAATAATTCAGATTGACATTCAAAGAACTTATGCAAGTATGCAATTAAAAAATTGAAGCTATAGCTGTTTTTGTCGAGATATTTAGGACTTTAGTCCAATTTCCTTAAGAAAAACTGTCAACTTATTTACTGCCAATTTTTTGAAAAAGCTAACAAAAATAAAATGAAATTTGAAGTTAATATATTTGTTTTCTTTATTTATTTATTTATTTATAAAAAATAATTTACAAAATAATTATATGAATTATTAATTTCCCATAGGAAGTTATTGTAATGGGTCAGAATTGTCAAATTGAAAATTTTGAAATTTCTCGACGTTTCAAGGTCCCTAGAGTCGAAATAAAAGATTTTTAGAAAGATGTCTGTGCGTGCGTGTGTACGTACGTTTGTACGTCCGTACGTTCGCGACGTTTTTTTCGTCGTCCATAGCTCAAGAACCAGAAGAGATATCGACTTCAAATAAATTTTGTTATACAGATAATAAAGCAGAAAAATGCGGAAAGGGCTCTCAAGAAAATTGCGTGGGTGGTTTTTTTTACCATAGCAGTTTGAAAAAAGGTGAAAATTTTGGTTAACCCTTAATATCTTACGAAATAAAAATTCTAGAGACTTGAATTAAATTTTAAATAATAGATTGTAACGTGATACCAAACATGTATATTTTTTGAAAAAAAATCAATATAACGGTTTTTTTTTTTTTAAACCAATAAAACTGAAAAAAAATTTGTCAACTCCAAAATTTTACGACTGAAATATGATTTTATCTCTAAGACAATTTTGTGCAACGAAGAAAAATATTTTTGACATCTGATAAAATTTTGAGAAAAATCTAATTGACAGTTTTTTTTTATAAAAAATAAAAATCTAAAAAAAAACATTACTCAAAGTTCGTAAAAATTGATTATCGATTCAAATATCTTTTCAAAAACTTGAAATTTAGGCTTCAAGCTTATTTTATCTTATAAGAAATATTGTTTTCAACATTTTGAAAAATGTTGAGAAAAATCGAATTGACAGTTTTTTTTACAAAAAATAAAAACCTAAACAAAAATTTATAAAAGTTGGTAAAAATTGAGATATTGGCTTTAATTTACTTTTATCTTTCAAAAAATATTGTTGTGAACATTCAGTAAAATTTTGAAAAAAAAATCGAATTGATAGTTTTTTACAATGAAAAAAATGATTTTCGACTCAAATATCTTTTCGAACATTTGAAATGATAGCTTTTAACTAATTTTTACTTAAAAGAAATATTGTTTTCAACATTAAGACAAATTTTGAGAAAAATCGAATTGACAGTTTTTTTTGGGAAAAAATAAAAACAAAAAAAATGTAAAAGTTGGTAAAAAAGGATTTTCGACTCAAATATCTCTTTAAAAATGTTAAATATTGGCTTCAAAGTAATTTTATCTCATACAAAATATATTGTTGGTAAAATTTTTAAAAAATCGAATTGACAGTTTTTTTTACAAAAAAAAATCTAAAAAAAAAACAATACTTAAACTTCGTAAAAATTTACTTTCGACTCAAATAGCTTTTCAAAACTTAAAAATATTGGCTTGAAACTTATTTTATTTCGCAGAAAATGTTGTTTTCGATATTCAGTAATTTTTATATAAAAATCCAACAGTCCGTTTTTTCATAAAAAATAAAACCTACAAAAAGAGTACGCAAATTTGGTAAAAATTGATACGAGTACATATAGACAAACTTTTAAGCAAGACAAATCAACAGATCAGTTTGGGTCGCATCCCAGCCTCTTTTTTAAATTTTATTTTTATTTACCAATTGTTAGCATAATGGAAGTTATATTTGTTTTTTGTTCGTAAGATTAACCACGTGAAAAATATGTATTTTAAAATTTGTTTTTTAAACCAATTCTTTATAAAGTTTAAGAATTTTAAATGTTTTTTTTTTTTTTTTAATTACTGTTTAAAAACCCCGTACTCGTACCCATAACCGAGGTGTCATGGTATGAATGTCATACCAGAGATCTTGAGTTTAATTTCTGCATCTTGCAAGGTATTTAAAAAAACCTCCACTAGTAACAACTGCTTTCTCATCTTAAGCCGTGCGAACTTATCATAATACTGCAGATTCCCTGAATCCCTGACGTTATTTGCAAACTGGAATGTTGGAGAGTTGTAAGTGAGCAGACCCTGGTTCTGTACAAACTGTCGCACCATCTTATTTATTTATTTCAGATTAAAAAACGACGCACTTATTTTTTTTGTTAATTCTTTCTTAAAATGTATTTAAAGCCGATTTCTCTACTAGATTTTGAGATAGTTCCGACGATAAGGAAAGTTGATTTTTTTAATTCGTTTTAACATATCTTGATTATGGTTTTGAAGAACCACGAAAAGAGGTATCCCAAATGTACAAGTGTAAAGACGAAGACGTATTCTAAAATACAATGGATTTAGATTTTTAAAAGCTTCAAGACATG
Source organism: Eupeodes corollae (assembly GCF_945859685.1). Taxonomy (NCBI): domain Eukaryota; kingdom Metazoa; phylum Arthropoda; class Insecta; order Diptera; family Syrphidae; genus Eupeodes; species Eupeodes corollae. The sequence goes on from NC_079148.1 coordinate 117,232,430, forward strand.
TCACAATGTTAAATTTAAAAAAAAATCATGTCAATTGCAATAACTTCCAATGGGAATTTGATAAATGGAGTGCTTTATGCAACAAAGCGTCGCAACTATTGTTTTAATAATTCTTAAAAGCTATAACAACAAAATGTCACTATGCATGTTTATGTCTCTAAATTCAAATGATATTGGCACGACTATACTTTTAAATATTTGAAACTAAAAATAATTTGTTTTCTTCAGATTTCAAAAATAGAAATATTCAATTTTCTTGTCAGGCAATAAACTCTTCATTTTTCACATGTTGTGCAACAACAATAATATTATAATTTATGTACCGCTAACAAGTTTTACCGTCAAGCCAAATAAAATCTACAAAAAATTGAAAATGTTAAGATAAAAAAATATTGGCGCATATTTTTGTTACCGAAAAAATGCGTTTAAAACATAAACATGCTCATTTAACTGCACAGAGGCAAACTTGAAGAATGATATTTAAATATTTCTGAGAATTTATCATTTTCATTTTCAACATTTAACTGCGTTGCAAAAAAAAATTGAGAATACAAATAACAACATTCGAATTTACCTCTAACGTACCTATTTACATATATGTACGTTATGTTTTATTTAAATTTGTTCGCATACACTTTTCGCACGATAAAGGAAATTACCTGTCAATCTTTATCAATTGACAATGAAACACTTTTTAACAACAAACCCTCAACAACACAATAACAACTGACACGTCATGTTTTGAAAAATACAAAATATCTAGATTGAAAAATTCACTGCTAAATTGTGTATTGAACAACTTTATACACAAAATAAATACATTTTTCTCCAAAATAAAAAAAGAAACAAAAACAATAACAATTTAGAATTCAAAATTTTGGGTGAAAAATTCAATCTGACTAAATTCTGTTCCATTCTATGGCCATATGATGGTAAAGTGATGTACTTTTATTAAAATAAAACTACTACACCCCTCACCCACTTTGCATGAATGTTAAATCACCTGCAAACGACAATTCCAGATCATTACCCTGTCTGCCCACTTAATTGGAAATTTCATTTTTAATCGTTGCTGATTGATGAGACTTCATTGCCAAAAATGAACCAACAATTCTATACTGGCTGTACCTAATATAAAATATATGTATACACTTCCGTTGATGACTTTCGGATATAACAAACCATCAAGACCATCAGACCATTGGAAAAAGTGAGATTTTGCTGATTCATTTGGATATTTTTTATCATCATGTTGTGTTTTTTTTTTTGTTGTTGTTGGTATTGTTTGAAATTGATGCTTCTGTTGTTTTTGATGGTTTATACAAGTATATATAGAAACATATCTCAATACATGACTTTATAGTCAGAATGATGGAGATTTTATTCATCATGAAATTCAAGCTAAAATTCACATCAGATTAGTTTATAAATAACAGACATTCATAGGTTGTAGCATGAAATCGACTTATTTATCATCAATATCCAATCCATCCATGTTTTTGAATTTAACTTCTGAAAACAGAGTTCAAAGAACTGTTGTTCTATTGCCATAGAGCCTCAATATAGTCTGAAGTGGTTTAAAATGAAAATGCTAATGCTTGTTCAAAATCAAGGAGGTGTTGAAGACGAAGAGCTGCTTAATTAGTCCCAGATAACGTTTTTATTATAGGAAATATAAAAGATGATTTTTTGGAAATGGGTTTATTTTGGGAAATATGTTTCAGGAAGACATATATCCCCAGATTCTATACGTATAAAAACATAGGCTATATTAGTTTAAGAAATTTAAAATATTAAAATCCCCCTTTATATTGATTTTAATTACCCCAAAAAGTAGACACAATTAAGAAGGATATTATTAAGACCTATAATGATGAAGATAAAGTTATGAGTTTATGATCAATCTCAATTAATATTCATTATTTTTGTACCTAGAATTTTCTCTTAGAAACCTGAAAGTGAGATATGCAATATGCATAACAAAAAGATGGTACATTATTTAAAATTTCTCATGAAAAATTTGTCTATAGAAAATTATGTTTTTCGAGGTATTTTTAAAATGTTTAATATTTTGGTTGAAATATCATGAATTACCAAAGTTTGTGTAAGTATGCTCAACTACCCTCTTATTTTTCATGATTATCTTGTATTTTGTGCTGGAGAATTCAAGTGAAAAATTGAGGTTTCTGTTTTAAGTTCTCTTCAAAAAAGAGTACCTATTTGTTAACTTATGCTATTTATAATACATACCTTTAAAACTGATTACTTAAGTTAAGTATGAACGGGTTTTCTCAGAAGCTACTTTTCAGTAAATAAATAGCAGTTAAAAGGTATTTATGCAGCTTAAGAACTTTAATTCATTCACCACTTAAGGAATGATATTTTGACTTGAAAGTTCTGAATTTTGTAATCAATGTTTTGCATTATGATGGAGTTAGGAAAATACCCCAAAGTAGTTTCCTAAAAATTTTAATCATATTTAGTTTGAAAGCATCGTCGACAAGGTTTTGAAAAATAAGTTCAATTTGTATCTACTATTACCTTTGATTTAGTGGAGAGATGATAATGTTCTAAGCATATTTTTCGAACCAAAAGTAAGCTGATTTTTATGTAAAGGGTGATTTTTTTGAGGTTAGGATTTTCATGCATTAGTATTTGACAGATCACGCGGGATTTCAGACATGGTGTCAAAGAGAAAGATGCTCAGTATGCTTTGACATTTCATCATGAATAGACTTACTAACGAGCAACGCTTGCAAATCATTGAATTTTATTACCAAAATCAGTGTTCGGTTCGAAATGTGTTTCGCGCTTTACGTCCGATTTATGGTCTACATAATCGACCAAGTGAGCAAACAATTAATGCGATTGTGACCAAGTTTCGCACTCAGTTTACTTTATTGGACATTAAACCAACCACACGAATGCGTACAGAAGAGAATATTGAGTCTGTTTCTGAGAGTGTTGCTGAAGACCGTGAAATGTCGATTCGTCGCCGTTCGCAGCAATTGGGTTTGTGTTATTCGACCACATGGAAGATTTTACGCAAAGATCTTGGTGTAAAACCGTATAAAATACAGCTCGTGCAAGAACTGAAGCCGAACGATCTGCGAATTTTCAGTGACTGGGCCCTAGAAAAGTTGGCAGAAAATCCGCTTTTTTATCGACAAATTTTGTTCAGCGATGAGGCTCATTTCTGGTTGAATGGCTACGAAAATAAGCAAAATTGCCTCATTTGGAGTGAAGAGCAACCAGAAGCCGTTCAAGAACTGAACATGCATCCCGAAAAATGCACTGTTTGGTGTGGTTTGTACGCTGGTGGAATCATTGCCAAAAATGGAAGAACTGAACTTGGTTGACATGTGGTTTACACAAGATGGCGCTACATGCCACACAGCTTGCGATTCTATGGCCATTTTTAGGGAAAACTTCGGAGAACAATTCATCTCAAGGAATGGACCGGTAAGTTGGCCACCAAGATCATGCGATTTGACGCCTTTAGACTATTTTTTGTGGGGCTACGTCAAGTCTAAAGTCTACACAAATAAGCCAGCAACTATTCCAGCTTTGGAAGACAACATTTCCGAAGAAATTCGGGCTATTCCGGCCGAAATGCTCGAAAAAGTTACCCAAAATTGGACTTTCCGAATGGACCACCTAAGACGCAGCCGCGGTCAACATTTAAATGAAATTATCTTCAAAAAGTAAATGTCATGGACCAATCTAACGTTTCAAATAAAGAATCGATGAGATTTTGCAAATTTTATGCGTTTTTTTTTTTAAAGTTCTCAAGCTCTTAAAAAATCACCGTTTATTTTAAAAACAATATGGGTAACGAAAATAACTGGTTGGAATAACTTGATTTATTTTTGTATCGAAAAATTATAAAAAAAAACCTTAACAATAACTGTTAAAATTAGAAAAATTGACTAACGAAGTCAAATATTAAAAAAAGAGGAGTGAAAGCGATACATTTAAGATTTTTGAGAGTGGGTGATTTTTCATGGAAAACATTTAGAGGAAAATAAAGTTTAAATATTAAGTCAAAATAATTAAATAAACTATATATTTAGTATATTTTGGAAAATATTTTGTATAAGAAATAGGTTTCAGAATGGTAACGGAGGCAAAGTGTAGCCATCTTTCGTAAAAATATTTAGTTTTGATATTTTGTTTTGCCTTTTTTTAGTGATTTAAAAGAAGTTTATTTTTTGCACAAGAAATTCTGAAAATTACCAGTGTTACAATTATTTAAAAAGAGGGAAGCTGCCAACACTGATATCTTCCCATCCCATATGTCGATTTGTCTTGCTTAACAATTTGTAGGTTTTCGTGTTTTTAAAAATTACCAACAATATTTTGTACCTAATGAAATCGTTTGATTTAGTTAACAGTTAGTGTTAGTTAACAAAATTTTTAGTCGACATTTTAATCAATAATAATTTTTACCAATTTCAGTAGCATTTCCTCAATAATTAATTTCTTTTGTAAATAAATACAAATTGAAAGAATAAAATCGGTTTGAAGTCAATGTCTTCTATTGTTAACGAGATTTCGAGAACCGAACATCCATTTTACCAAATTTGCGTATATTTGATTTTTATAAAAAACAGACTGTTGGATTTTTATAAAAAAATTACCAAATGTCGAAAACAATATTTTCTAAGAGTTTTATTAATTTGAAGCCAATATCTCAAATTTTTGAAATGATATTAAAATCGAAAATCAATTTTTACGCACATCTAATATTTTGTTTAGGCTTTATTTTTTGTTAAAAACTGAAAATTTGATTTTCCCCAAAATTTTACCGAAAGCTGAAAACAATAAACGAATAAAAATTTTTGAAAAGATTTTTGAGTCGAAAATGATTTTTTACGAACTTTTTTTTACGAACTTTAAGAATTTTGCTTTAGGTTGTTATTTTTTGTTAAGAAACTGTCAATTAAATTTTTTAATCAATCTTGAAATCAATATTTCTTATAAGAAAAACTAGTTTGAAACCATAATCTAAAAGGTTTAAAAAGGAATTTGACTCGAAAATGATTTTGTACCAACTTTTAGTAAAGTTTTTTTTTACATTTTTATTTTTCATAAAAGAACTTTTGAATTTCTCAAAATTTTACCAGATGTCAAAAACGTTATTCTTCGTTGAGTTAAATTATTTTTGATATAAAATCATTTTTAAATTGCTAAAGGTAACAAACCCCCCCCTCAATTTTTTTGAGAGGCCTTTCTGCATCTTTCTGCATTATTATCTGTATAACAACATTTATTTGAAGAATATCTCTACTGGTTCTTAAGCTATGAATGACGATATAAACGTCGCAAACGAATGGACGTTCAGTCGCTAGGACCTTCACACGCATGTTTTTTTTCGACTCTAGGAGCCTTGAAACGTCGAGAAATGTCAACACTTTCAATTCAACACATCGGACTGATTACAATAACTTAATATGCGAAGTTAAAAATGCTTATTCATCCAAAGACTCGGATGCTTAAAAATAGTACCTATTTTTAACTTTAAAATATTCTTGCTAATAAGTTTATGTTCAAAAATTTGATTTCGGAAAAAACCTTAATTTTTAAATTTTTGTAAAAAAAGTGTTAGAAATATTTTTGGTTTGCAATTATTTTGTATACATTTCTGAAATATAGAATCTTGACAAAAAATTATGATTTTTTAAAAATCGAATAAATAAATGTACCTGTACATTTTTGAACTGAAATTATTTAGACAATATAGCGCAATTTTTCTCAAAAACGAACCGATGGATTTTTATTAAATTGTTTAGTTATTTTTTCATCATAACTTTGGTTCTTTCAACGAAAAAAATATTTACATATTGCTCCAGAAGTGCACCCCCGTAGTACCGTTATTTTGTTTTTAAGTTTTCTAAGAACTAATGATTTTAATAGTTAATAATTTTTTGTTTGCACAAGCTCTTATGGCTGAATCACAAACACGCTTCAGCGTTGGCTTCGCCTGACGCTTACGAGTTCAGCCATAGGAATTCAATGCATGATATCACAATAGAGCTTCGAACATCGTAAGGAAAAGAACGTAATGTGCCTGAAAACGGAAGCTCTAGTTCAATTATCTGAACATTTTCTTTGTCTGACAGCTCAACAGCTTTTAAAAAATATCAACAAACAAAATATTTGCTCTATGGAGGGATGAAACAATAGAAATGTCATTCAAAGCAACCTCGAAGCAGGCCCACCATAACGCAGACTAAGCCGAAGCTGAAGCGTGCTTGTGATTCAGCCATTATACTATTTTAATAATAGTTATTGATTAAAAATGTCAAATTTTATATTTTGAAATTAAAAGTTTTAAATTAAAAATTCAATAGTTATTTTGTTTGGTCTTAAAACAATAAAAAACATATTACATGAACCTGCTTAAAATTTTAATTTCAATCGCCCCAATGGCTTATGTTTTAGGGGCAAGGGCAGACAGAGAGACGGACGGTCAAACGGACAAAAATGCCAAATCAAATCAAATGGGGTGGCGCAACAGTCCGTTGTGAACCAGGGCCTAGTGACTTACAACTCTCAACCATTCCTGTGTGCGAGTACTGTTGTCAGGAATGGAAGGGACCTACAATTTTAGGCCGAATCCGAACGGCTAGTTTGAGAAAGCACTTTTTCATGACAAGAATTACTCTTGAAGGATTTGTCAATTCCTCGCAAGAGGCAGTACCCCGCGAAAATTATTTTTTTTTTTAAATTAAGGTGGCACAGGCAGGGATTGAACCCAAAACCTCTTGCATGACAGTCCAACGCACTAACCATCATGCTACGGGTACTACGGACCAAAAATGCCAGGCTCACCTTTTTTTTTTCAAATTCTCTATCATCGTTAAAATAAAAATGCCAGGCTCACCTTTTTTCAAATTCTCTATCATCGTTAAAATAATCTTATAAATTTAAAAGTGACCATATGACACATGTTTCTTATGACCACGAAGTAATTTTTCACACAAAAATGTCTAAAAGTAATATTTAAATATGAAGTATCTTAAGAACTTTTCAAACTTCTTAAAATTGCTGTCAAAATACAACATTAATCTTATTTTTTAATGTGAAGACCATTTTGAAAAAACCCTTAAAATGAATAATATTGAGAGTTTCACTATTTACAAACATGTCATAAAATCACTTCTATGGAAAGGATTGGAAAATACATTGTTTATAATTGTTGGTCCTTCAAAACCAAAGGTAGAGTACATTGTTTTGTAAAAATCGGTAGGGCAAAACAAATGTGCAATATATTTTTTTTAAATACAAGATAAAAAGTTTAAAAATTTAATTCAATATTTAATGAAGATAACATATTGATTTCAATAAAATGTACATGTACCTATATTCATGTATTGATTACAAAAAGTACCAATGTTGAATAACAGAAACGAAAACAACATAGTTCTAAATATTAAATTACTCAAATACCTTATATCAAGAGTGCCTCCCCATCTCCCTACATCATGTTATATAACCCTTAATGAAATCAGAATTCGCTATGACACATAAATTCATGATAAAATTCAGTAGGAAGAGCATCAGCAAGGGAAAACATTCATGATAGCAAAAATTAAAAAAAAGAGAAGATGTTAACTTTTATTCAACTGAAAATAAAGTACGAAAGATACGACAACGTATATTAACATACTTAAAAAGTAAAGTACATTTCCATCCGCCTTATTTTTCAAAAAAACTTTCGAATATTTTTCACCAGCCACGAAGGTTGACTTAAGTTAGGTGACAACATTATTTCAAGTGATAAAAATACAACAACAACAAGAGAAAAATGAAGACACAACTCGAATTCGACAATATGCCGCAGCAAAAGTTTTATTTCTTGTGTGAAAAACACAGATACTTTCCATTCCAATGAAGAGCCAAAGTAATTAGGATGATTGGTGTCACTATAAAATATATACTCGTACCTATACAAAAACAGAGTACCAAGGAAATTCAATTTAAAAAGTACCTATAGCTCTATAGCTATGTATCTCGAGGCGCACAAGGATTAAAGCTTGTCAATGGTGTGTTCTCAGAAGCGAAACTTTGCTGCGGATAAAGTGTATATACAGTTTGAGTGTATGTTTGTCTGATGTGTCCTCGAAAGTTGATTATAATTGTCTTTGAGAGTAGAACATCTTGAGAAAAACATATTCGCCAAGAGAAATATATATTCATTCCTTTTAATATTATTAAATAAAAAGACGGCAAAAAATATATAAAAATTTTGATTATTCGTTTCTTTATGTTGTTTTTGTTTTGTGAAGACAAAAACACAAAAACAGTATTTTTCAATTTCCTAAATTGATTTTAATTTTCGATTGAATTTGTAAAATTAATTGCGCGCACAAATTTATTTGCCGCAGCTCTTATTATCGCTATAAATGGGGAGGGATTGGACCGTATACAATTATTTTTCATGTCAATTGCAAACTCAGTTGATATTTTACCTGCTTTGTGAATTACGTTATAACAAAACAGGTGTTATAGTGACACATTTAATTGGATAATACAACCATACAACCTATAAATTATAATATTGAGTGCATAATCGATTTTAGTGAAGGAACAAATAAACACTTATAATAATACGGATATGCCGAATAGTGGACTTTTGTGTTATTTTAACGCTTTTCTAAAATATTGTAAAGTTCGAGCAAGGGTTTGATGATGCCAATGCAATTGATGTTGCTGCTGCTTGTTTTGGCATTGAATGAGTGTTGGTAATTTGTTGAATTTGTTTTATTACGTTTTATTATTTTTTTCGGTTAAATTAGGGAAATAAATTAGTTGTTGTATAAAATAATGTTTCTTTTGGCAGCGTAATGTGTTTTCATTCTGCAATATAATTACATATCTATGGAACCTTTAGAAAAATGTTACAAACAAAAAGTGACACGCATTTATTAATCTAACTTTTGTTTTGCAAGTATTGAGGTAAATGTGACTTTTTACAAACCCTGACTCTGATAGCATATGACTTATGCGAGAAATTTCTAATTGGAACCGGTTAAATCAAGCACGGTTTGTGCAACTTTAACTTAAATTTTGTAATAATTATCGTTGGTATTTATTATTTTTGAATAAGCAAATTCATAACTAACAAGGTTTAAAAGTTAAATTGCATATGAGTGTTAATTTTCCAAAAGATATTTCACTCACTTTAGGACTTAGAAAATGAAAGACATACAAATGGAAAAAGAGGCGGAGTTACCTTTACCCACAAGTTTTTTGGTAATATTCATAATTGTCATTTTAATAACTTCAAAAATGATTAAGGCTTTCTGTAGAAAAATGTAAGACCTTAATTTTTGAATTTATTTTTGTATTTTTATTTTTTGAAACATTTCAATCTAATCTCGATATTGGTATTGGCCTCGTCAATTTCACAGTAAGCCTCTTCTTGTCTCGCCGATGTCTACTTTTATTATTTGAATAATCGATAAGGCCTTTAGAAAGTTGTAGACGTTTGACATACTTCCTTACCATTTTATTAACTTCTCGTAGGAAGTTATTGTAATGGGTCCGATTTCTCCACGTTTCAAGGTCCCTAGAATCGAAATAAAAGATTTTTAGAAAGATGTCCGTACGTTCGCGACGTTTATGTCGTCGTCCATAGCTCAAGAACCAGAAGAGATATCGACTGCAAATAAATTTTGTTATACAGTTAATAATGCAGAAAGGGCTCTCAAGAAAAATGCGTGGGTGTTTTTTTGGCGCAGAGACTTAGGGTCCAGGGACATAACGCCCACCTTTTTTTTGGAGTTTATGTCGCACTTAAATGGGACATAAAACCGAAATTGAATTTGGGCCTTAAGCCCTACTCAAATATGACCTAAGTCTCAAATTTGTTTCTTAAAAATAGGACTAATTTTTATAGAGCCAAAAAACAATAAAAAGTTTTTGTATTTCAATACAATGAACAATAATTTTTTGATACGGTGATAATTCAAAAATTAGGAAAAACAAAATAATAATCAAAAAAAACAAAAAAGTTTATTTTCAACATTATTTGAAAAACAAGTTACTTCAAAAAAAAAAAAACAATACAATAAATAAAATCTGTTTGCAAATCGGACATAACAATTCATTATGTTGAGCACTTGATTCTTCGAGTAGTTTCGAAAAAACAGCAACAACAACAGTAAGAGCAAAATATTTCCAGGGTTTTCGAAACAAATGCTGCAGACTAAGGTTTCAGTGTGATGACGTTGTCCTGCAACGTTCACAACATCTTCTTCATTGTTGGTTGATAAATTTGGGAGGTAGGAAGATATATCTACATTACGGTTAAAAAAACCATACAATTTGGACGTCATTTGATTGATAAATTTGGAAATAGTTATCCTTCGTTTGTAGAGTTTATTCGTTAAACAATCGATGAACGTGTTCCTTTTCTCAAATTTCGCTCTGGGGCCCTCAAACATATTCCATGTATCCCTATCTAGAGACGAAGCAAAGTAAACAGAGGTTTTGAATTCTTCGTCTAATAAAGTGTTTCAAAACGTAAAAAACTTGTCATGTTTCGGTAAAACTTTAGTCAATTTTTGTTTGTATGACTCAAGCAAACAGAAAAAAAAAACTGTTCACCTCGAAAAATTTACGAATAAAATATGATTTCATATCCAAAACAATTTTGTGCAATGAAAAAAAACCGTTTTTAATATCTGGTAAATTTTTGAGAAAAATCGAATTGACAGTGTTTTTTTTTTATAAAAAAAAAAGCATTACTCAAAGTTGCTAAAAATTGATTTTCGACTCAAATACCATTTCAAAAACCTTAAGATTATGGCTTCCAACTAATTTTAGCTCATATAAAATATTGTATTCAACATTCGGAAACATTTTGAGAAAAATTTAATTGACAGTTAAAGCATAAAAGAAAATTTAACAAAAGTTCGTATAAATTTAATTTCGACAAAAATATATTTTCAACAAATTTAAATCATGGCTTCGAACTAATTTTAACTTAAAAAATAAAAGCCTAAAAAACATTACTAAAAGTTGGTAAAAATTGACTTACAACTCAAATATATTTTCAAGACAATAAGATATGTGCATTGTACTAATTTTATCTTTTGAAAAAATATTGTTATCAACATTTATTAAAATTTGGAAAAAAAAAAACGAATTGGCAGTTTTTTTTACAAAAATATAAAACTTTACAAAAATTAATAAAAGTTACTACAAATTGATTTTCGACTCAAATAGCTTTTCAAAACTTTAAGATATTGGCTTTAAACTTATTTCATGTTATAAGAAATATTGTTTCCAATATATGGTAAAATTTTGAGAAAAATAGAATTGACAGTTTTTGACAAAAAATAAAAACCTGAAAACTAAACAATACTAAAACATAGTAAAAATTTACTTTCGACTTATACATCTTTTTAAAAATTTAAAATATTGGCTTCAAATTATTTTATCTCAAAAATATTGTCTTCGACGTTCAGTACATTTTTTTATAAAAATGCAACATTCAGTTTTTTCATAAAAAATTCAAATGTACAAAAAATAGTACGCAAAATTAGTAAAAATTGATGTTCGGTTCTCTATATCTCGTGAATAATAGAAAATATTAACTTTAAATTATTTTCATTTATCCAATTTGTATTTGTTTTTATAAGAATTCAATTTTTTAAAGAAATGATACTAACATTGGTAAAAATTTGTTTCCGACTGAAAATCGCGTTAGAAGAAAATAATATCAAAATCAAACTATTTCATAATTATGCGAAATATTATTGGCAGTTTTTAAATTTTTAAGATTAATGCAATTGACAACTTTTTAAACAAAACAAGAAAACCGATAAATTTTTAAGCAAGACAAATCGACAGACAGGACGGGAAGTTTTCAGTGAGGGGCGCAACCCACCAAGTTTTTTCACATGTTTTCTTGATGATAGTCATCTTTTAATTGAATTGGGCTGTGTTCAACAATCTGAAATAGAATTTTACTAATAAGTACTAAAATCACCCTTTTCTGGGAAACAATTCAAAATTCATCTTTCTATAAGTTTTTGTATGCATCGAAATCATTCTTCAACGAAATTTAAAAGCTAATGGTGTTTTTTTTTTATTGGTAATCTCATCCGGAAAACATAATTATTTGAACAGATATAATTGCTTCTTAAATGACGTGTACACGTTTGTATTAAATAAACACTGACGAGACTCTCAGCAAATTTCGGTACAAAATATCGTTTCGGTCTCGTGTAGGAAGCTTTAAAAGTATATATTTTCATCTCGTATCTGTTCATGAGTCTCGTCTTTTACCAGCTCTATATTTTATTCGTAAACTGTTTTTAGGAGGATTTATGAATATTTTTAATTTTTGTAAAAAAAATTTGAGTCTCTTTGAACATAAAATTGTTTTGAAGTTAATATTATTTTTTTTTCTAAAAGTTTTTGAGCTAAAAATGTAGGTGTTTTTATTTCATAAAAATTATGATTTAAGATAATATTAAGTATTAAAATTTAAGTCGATCGCAATATTTTTTATATATTTAAAAATGTTTAAGTTTAAAAAAACACCTTCTTAATTTTTTGAAAGTCCTTTCTTCACATACATCTGTATTATCTGTAAAAAATAATGATTCCAGGTCGATATCTACATGTAGTCATTTTTGACATATATGATTTGTTGGGCATAAAAGCTTGGGAATAACCAATGTCTACTGACCACAAACTCTTAACTATTCGTGAGTTCGAGTCATGTCACGATTTGAGGGAACCTTCAGTTTTATGCCAAATCCCGTAGAGACCTTACTAGTTTTTATAAAGAAGCGGGCTGCATAAAATTGTTTTTAAATGGCATAGGTATCATTGAACTCAGGAATATGTCATGGTACACCTACGCACAACCCATTAGGACACTGGTACTGCTTTTTTTTTAGATATCATTTAGTTGATTAGGAATATTTCCAGACCTATTCCCGTTTTTTTTAATATATTGAAACAACATTAAACAAAATTAAAGTCTACTCTTTTAAACAACTGAAAAACCTGTCTCTTTACTTATTCTTTGGAAAATGTGTAAGGTCTAAAATTGCTACTCGGATATGCTCTATTTCAGAATAATCTTAGTTTTTTTGTTTTAAATAATTACATTTTTAGCAAGAAAATACAATATTAAACATAAAAATCTATAGCACCATAATCACCTTATGAGAAATTTTGCTTCTAAAATTCAATATTCTTACTAAAATATTTATGCTTTAAAATTTCAAATGAACAAACCGAAACCGACAAATTTAAATCCCTTAAATATATACATAATCTCATTTTCTTCCTTTGAAAAATTTCAAATAAAAAACTCACACGCATCCTCAATTTATCTTCCACAGATACCTCACAGCACACGCCGTAAAAAAAAACACAACAACAGCAACAACAACAAGAATAAGAACAAAATTTGGCATACACAACAATAAGTTGTTAAAAACGGACCCCAACCACCGCCGCAACCCCCAAAATCATCATCGTCATCATGTCGTTCTCTTGGCATAAAAACAAATTCGCGATACTTTTCCTGATATGCTGTACAGTGTATTCCACAGAGTCACGCTATCGCGACAAAGAGCACAAACGGCCAGAAAAATCAGATCGTTTCTACAGCCAACCCGCCCAGCCCGCCACCCAGGAACAAATTAATCTCTGCTCCCGACGAAGAGATATGAAATTAATGTGCTATTGCACCCCCGATGATTCCGCATACATGCCCGTTAACAAGGCCGAATGTTGGATATTCCAAAATGGCCTCCACCAAAACGACACCACCTGGCAGCGGTTCTACCAGCAGAAAAAGCTACGCCATTTGAAATTCCTCGTCCAGAATACCGGTTACCTGGACTACATCCCAACCAAGTACTTGGAGATGCTAACCAACCTCACAACACTGAGTATCGAGTATTCACAGATTCAAGTGGTCAAAGGCTATGCATTTGCCAGTCTACCAAATCTGGAATTGATTACACTGACGAATAATCTCATTGAAATTATCGACAGGGACGCCTTCGCTAATCACATCTTTTTGCGTGAACTCAATTTGATGCGCAACCAAGTGACCGAAATGGATCGATACGCATTCCGAAATTTACCAGTGTTGCAGAAACTATATCTCAGCTGGAATAATATTTCGAATCTGCACGAGGGGGTGTTCAGTGAAATGGGAAAATTGGAGGACTTGAGTTTGGAGCACAATTTGATTTCGGTATTGACGGGTGACATGTTCAAGGGGTTGGGCAATTTGAAGACTTTGAAACTAACGCACAACAATTTGAATTTCATTGGGGATACAGTTTTCGCAGAATTATGGAGTTTGCAGGAACTCGAATTGGATGATAACCGGATCGAGGTGAGTTTCAATTTTTCCAATTTTTTTCTAAGTATTTTATTTTATTTTTTGTTTGTTTCGGATGAAATGTGGGTATCTATGATATTTTGGGGATGGAGGATTTGTGGTTGTTGCACAGTGTCATATCAGATCACATCAAAGTTCATGATTACTTTGTTTTCTGTGGGAGTGTGCTTTCCATGGAAAATGCACGTTAGTTGAGTTGGAGAGTTGTTTTGAAAAGTTTTGTTCATCATATCACAAAATGTGTGATAGTTTATGGAGCAAGTTTGGTTTCTAAGTGGAAAAGTTTTTGTGTTCTATTCAAAGGAAAAGACTATACCTTTTATTTAGTCCAGAGGTAAAAGTTGAACAAGGAGTTTTTTTTAGAAAAAAGAAATAAAATACTCACACGTTCAAGCTAGTTCGTAGAACAGAGTTTGCGATGAAATTAAAGTCTAAAAACTGTGTTGTATGGTTGGAATGTTTTTAAGTGATTTGAAATTGAAAATCAGTGTCCACCAACGAATATTGTAATTATTCTTTAATTTTTGAGCTTTGATTTTAGTAAGTGGAGTATTTTATTAATTCCATCCAATTTGTTTGGAAATTTTACGAACAATTTCAAACTTTTTTACAAGTTTTCAAATACTAGAAATAAAATTGTTGATTATCCGTTTTAAGAAAACAAATCCAAATCATAACCCCTAAAACGCTGTTATTTAAAAATGCTGTGATTCATGGAGTCCACATGAATTCAAAATACTCTTTTTAGAACAATCAAAAAAGAGACTGGGGTATGAGAAGAGTTGAAAAGAACTTAAGTACATTTAAAATGCAGTACATTTTTAGAACCAGTACCGGGTAATGGTGTTTGAATTGATTAACTATCTGGTACTCGATACTTGGAAATAACCAATACCAGTAACTTTTCAAATATTGAGTTCTGTACTGAGAAATTGTCAAATAATAAATTTTCAATTTTTAAATTGTAAAAAGCAATTAATTGCATCAAAGGTATTTTTGATTACTTCTTAGCTGGTACTTGAAAATGTACACCTGTGAATAAGAGCCACACTATTAATCTTTTATTGGTCATTGCCCTTCTACAATTTTTAAGTGGTGTTTTCTGTAACCATTAATTTTTCTATTTAAAGAAGATTATACAATCTAATACAATATTTTTAAGGGATGAAACAGCTTTGAAGTCAATATGCTTCTTTCTTCTCAAGACATTTAATTAATAATTCAATTTTAAGTAAAAACAAAACGAGGTACATGAGTCGAAAATATATTTCTTGGAAGTAATTTTGTAAATTTTTATTTCTTGCAAAAAAAAGATCAATTCGACTTTTAAAATATTTCCAAGAGACACATTTTTTGAACGCCTTATTTATAATTGGTTCTTGAGATATGGCCAACGAAAATGGGTTTCACGAACTCACGTTCACTAACATACTAATTTTTAAATCTAAATACTAGGAACCTTTATTGAAAATTTGGAATTAATGCTTTTAAGTGGTTAAAAAAATTGAGATACTATTTACAATTTTTTTTAAATGCTTTGACTGCATTTATAACGGAATAATTTTCTGCTGTCAAAATCAAGAATTCAAAAAAATTTATTATTTCTGTGTCAATAATACTTATTTAAGAACAAAAAAATTGGTCTTTAAAAATAATGTGGTAGGTCCTTGAACAAAGTTTCCCTAAAACTGTTTTCGAGCATGTCTGCTTGTTTTGGAAAAATTATTACTGTAGCATTTTTTAAGCATGAAGTTTGAGAAAACGTTGTAATTTTAAGAAAAGGATTGAGAGAATTGAATTTTTCTGCCGTGAGGAGAGACCAAATAATGAAGTATGGCTGCTATTACTTTCACATTTTAATAAGAGCTTTTAAATTCTTATAAATTGAATTTGAATATTCAAAAAAACATCGAGAAAAATTCTTAAAATTATTTCCTTAAAAATCAACGGAAAAAAGTTTTCCCTTCTCTACAACCCTCACATCAGATAAATATGACGAAAATAAATATTTACAAAAGCGACTTACGAAAAACTTTGCCCTGGATAAAATTCACTCTCAAATGTAGAGATTTCCAATTTAACTTGACTCCAAAGGTTACGTTATCGATGATGATGATGATTTTCAAATTTGTCTATATATACCTGCCTATAGTATCTATAGTAGATGTTAGATATAGGTGGGAATAGGCATAAGCAATGAACATAAACATTAATAGCTATGATGCTCCCACTCTGACTATATAAGACCCATCTGCACGCGCGCCATCTTATGATGGCTATATGGCTATATTATTATTGCAAAATTCTATAATTATTTACTCGTAGTATTAAAGTCGGAGGCTATGACCAGAACAACGACCGACCCACTAACGACGACTATGACTATGACGATGATGACGTCTACGTGTGCGGGCTTGGTAGGGCTTTATTAAAACAAAAACCAAATAGACCGGAATGGGAATCGCAGCTTAATAACAATAACAAAAACACTAACAACAACTTCTGTGTATTCTCTCAAGTTTCAGTGATGAGTCGCTTGCCCACCACCGACCGTTTTCCGCCGCTCGCGATCTCACAAAGGCAAGGAAGACTGCCAGAACCATTCTGGATGATGTCCTCCTATACTTATATACTATACCTGACACAATGTTTGTTTTTGGTGTTTGCTATGGGTTAAAAGGGGTTCGGCATCGGCAACAACCACATTCAATATGAATTCCAGTGGTGTAGCATGATTAAGAAATTTAATTATACATCCTCTGTTCGACCATTTCTCTGGAAAGGATGTGCTGGCTGATGGGATATATGTATAGGAGGGAGTTCATAGAACCATGAACATGAACAAGGGGGTTGATGTGATGATGGCTATGGTTTGATTATGACTTAGCCAAGCCAGGCCACGCAAGGTATATGATTTGATTTTCTAAGGAGCAGCAGTTCAAATAGCAGTTAAAGTGATATTTTTATTAATTGCATAAAGAAGATACCTATCTGAAATCTGAATTGCCTCTCATCGTATCTAGCTAGGTATCTATCTATCCAAACTTTAAATTTCTTATTTTTACGTCGTAGGGATATAATATTCTGATAAAGGTTATCTTTACTATAGTGAATTATATTTAATTGAGATTGAACAGATATACCTGGGCAGTGTTGAAATTATAGATTATAGGTTTTATTATAGACATTTTTGGATGAGCGGTTAGTAATGAGGAAATAATGTTCAATTTAAAGAAATCAAAAGTGTATTTTGATATTCAGATTGTTGTCAAGTTTTTTCCGTTTTTTGTTAACACGATGTATCAGGGAAATCCAGGGAAAACCAACAAAATGAGATTTTTGATATTTTCGAAAATAGTTTGTCGATAATACGCAAACGAAGTAAGGAAGCCTGGCCAACGAATAAACTATACCTGACACAAAGTGTGATCGATTTTTGTATCGAATGAAAACTGACATCCAGTTTGTTAATGCATTATTCTCAAAATCGTTAATAATTCATCCATTGTATTTGAGTTCGAAGTTTAAGTTTGTTTCTCTTCGGAACTTGTGTTTATATTATTAAACATAATGGAAGTAGGAAAATATTATTTGTATCAAATATAACAATAAGAGAATAAGTTTTTATGAATGGCTTACTGAAATATTGGCATGAAGTGGAACCAATTAAAGCTATCATTGCTTTGGATCATTAAAACCAATCACAGGTCGTTTAAAGCGATAATTGAAAAAAAATGTCTGATTAAAATCCATAGGAAAATGGCAAATATTGTAATTATACAATTCTATACTTTAAAAATACTTTTGAAAGGAAGTTATATTATTGATCATATATTATGCACGAAGAGCTTATCAGTTTTTTAATTAAGATTTCAAATCCCTTAGAAGTTAATAACTGATATAAAAAACTTATTGCTAAGAATGCGAATAACATATTTCGCTGATAGAACTCTTGCAAATTATCATATTTATTTAATTAAATAAGCTAAAGAAGATAATTCTAAGAAGAAAACAAAACTTTCCGAAAGCATATTAGTATTTAATGTATCTATATATAGTATTGAGATTTTTTTGCCATAGAGTTAAGATTTGCGAAAGCAATTTTAATGACAAGAATAACTCTTGAAGGCCTTGTCGATTGCTCGCAAGAGGTAGTACTCCTACCTATTCTACCTATACTTAAAACTAGAAAAACCACAGCAGAAAATCTAACGTTTTTTGTTTTTATATTTTATTGTCTTTTTTGTATGTTTTTTTTAATTCAATTTTTTTTATATTCCTTTTTTTATTTTTTTTTTATTTTTTTTTAAATTTTTTTTTAATTTTTTTTTTTATTTTTTTATTTTTTTTTTGAATTTTCTTTTTTTGCCACCATGCCTATTGTACTTAACACTAAACCCTTAAACTATAAAACAGGTATGTAAGCCGGTCAAGGCTTAAAACTCCATTCCGACTACCCACTATCAAGTCCAACGTACTCACCATCACGCTACGGGTACTGACAACATTAGACGGACACAGGGAGGGTTGAGAGTTGTAAATCACTAGGCACTAGTACTCTACCGTAGCGCCTCTATTGTAGCGCCACCTTATTTATTTTTGTTATGAGTTTTCAGTAACCAAACCGTTTTTTTTTTTTTTAATTCTCAGTCTTATGTTTTATGTAAAAAGCTTTTTTCAATTGAAAATTTTGAAATTTCTTTAAAGGTGGCTTTGAGAAAAATAAATATAAAAAGGCTGCAATGCAACCCAAACTGATAAGTTTCCATCCCATCTGTTGATTTTTTGGCTCGCTGAAACTACGCCAGAATTTTTTTTTTGGAAAAAACGCCAGAAAATGTTTTCTGCTTCAAATCGGAAAAAGAAGCAGAATTTTTTGTGGAAAATAAGCCAGAAACATTGGAAATTGTGCCAGACAGAAATGGAAAAAACCAGAACCCAAAATTGAAATTAGGCCAGAAAACCAATTAATATGTTCTGGCCTAATTTTTCAAATATCAATTTGGAAAAAAAACCAGAAAATGTTTTGCATTTTAAAAGCCGCTACTTGGTCAATGTTGTAGACAGTTTATCACAACAGGAAAAATCAGCCCCTGACACGCAACCGCGGGGGTGGGGGGTGGGGGGCGTTGGGGTTTAAAGTTACTAAAGTTTTCAATAATTTTTTTATTTGCAACAATTTATTTAAAAAAATAGAAATGAACAAAATATTTTTACTAAATGTAAACTTTCAAAGTGCCTGCTACGATTTCCCGACAGCATGGACATTTGTAATTTTCGTTTGAATCTGCAACTGCTTGAGCTTGCAACTTTAAGTTGCACTCCGAGCATATTTTCATATGTCTGCACTGCAACAACACAACGTTGCATGTTTTTTTTCACAACGTCAAGTGCCAATGATGAGTTCGCAAAAGCAACTAAACAATAATTCTTACGATAGATGAAACAGTTAAAGGATGTGTAGTAAAACTGTTTATTTATTACAACAATTTATACAAAATACAGTTTTCTGGAATATTTTCCTAAACATGAAAAGGAAAAAACGCCAGAAATTTTATTTCTGGCTTTTTTCCAAATATTTTGTTTGCCTTTTTTCCATTTCTATAAATGGAAAAAAACGCCAGAAAATTTTTAGGAAAAAATGCCTGAAGTTCCAAAATTTTGCCAGAAAAATTTGGGATTTTTTCCTAGAAAAAAAGGCAGAATTTTGTATGAAGAATTTTCTGGCGTTTTTTCAAAAAAAAAAAACCTGGCGTAATTTCTGGGAGCCGATTTGTCCTGCTTAAAAGTTTGTACGTTTTCGTGTTTTTCAGTTGAATTATTCTTAAAAATTACAAAAATTATTTTGCGTATGATGAAATACTTTGATTTCAAAATCTAGTTTTGTTAAGGAGATTTTTAGTCAAAAACCAATTATTACTAATTTTAGTGGTATTCCTTAAAAGTTTTTATTTCTTATATAAACAAATAGAAATTGGTCAATATCTTCAATTCACGAGATATCGAGAACCGAACATCTCTCTGTGAGATAAAATTAGTTTGAAGCCAATATTTTTAATTTTTGAAAAGATATTTAAGTCTATAGTAAATTTTTACCAAAACTGTCAATTCAATTTGTCTCAAAATTTTAAAGAATGTTGAAAATAATATTTCCTATAAGACAAAATTAGTTTGAGTCGAAAATAAATCTTTACCAACTTTAAGTAATGCTATTTAATATTTTTATTTTTTGTAAAAAAAACTGTCAATTCGATTTTTCTCAAAATTTTACCGAAATCATTCATCTTTATCAAAAAACAATATTTTTTATTAAATAAAATTAATTTCAAGCCAGTTTCTTAAACTTTTCAAAAAATATTTGAGTCCACAATAAATTTTTACCAACTTTTAGTAATTATTTTTATGTTTTTTTTTATTAAAAAACTGACAATTCGTTTCTTCTTAAAATTTTATTGAATGTTCACAACAATATTTGTTATAAGACAAAATTTGTGTGTTGCCATAATATTAAGTTTTTGAAAACGTTGCACAAAATTACTATGGAGATAAATCATTTTTGTTCGAAAAATGTTGGAGATGGCAAATATATTTGTTTCAGATTGTTTGATTTACAAAAACGGCCGTCAATTGGATTTTTTCAAAAATATATATGTTTGGTATCACATAAAAATTTATAATTTAAGATTTGATTCAAGTCTCTAGCGTTATTCGTTCGTGAGATATTTTGGTTTAACCAAAATGTTCACCTTTTTTAAGTTGCTATGGTTAAAAACACCACCCACGCAATTTTGTCGAGAGTCTTTTCTTATCTGTCTGCATTATTATCTATATAACAAAATTTGTCTGAAGTCGATGTCTCTATTGGTTCTTGAGCTATGCACGACGTAAAAAAATTTCCCGAACGTACGTTCACACGCACGTACAGACATATCTTTAAAAATCTTTTATTTAGACTCTAGGGACATTGAAACGCCGATAAATGTCAAAAATTTCAATTTGACAAATCGGACCCATTACAATAACTTCCTTTATGAAGTTATTAAATATTTTGCGTCGTATATAAATAATGTTAACAACGTAAGAAAAACTTTTAATAGTCTTTATTATATGAACATTTTGAGGCTGAAATTCTGGTCTTGATTTTATTTTTCCAAACTATCTTATTATGTTTTGATATTTTGAACAGTTTCACAGTTTTATAAATGTCTATGCATATTAGCTTAAACACAATCAAAATACTGGTTTTTAACTCGTTTTCTTTTGAAATGCATTTATTGCATTTCACCGATACTTAGCATTAACCAAAAAATCAAATACGTGTTCTAAGCTCAAATCATATCAACTATATAACTTAATTCCTTATTGTCTTTGTGTGTGAACAGTGATTATCAGAAAAATTGTTTAAAATCAAATTTCAGTGACTTAAAAAGTTGAAAAGCTGATCTAAAACAATTGCAACCAGCCAAAAACTGCTCTTTAACCTTAAGAAGCTTTGGTTCTAAACTTAATATAAGGAATTTTTTTCTTTGAGCCAGTGTAGTTTTCGTAATCTTGAGCATGCTTTTTGTACCCAGATGTATATGTATACCATTTTCTTTTAATCACATATATCAAAAAAAATTAAAAGATCAATTAAAAGATAGAGCAAACTGAAAGTTGATTTTTTTCCAACGCACAACTATTATCTTGCTGTTTTAGTTATCAGTTTTTGTTTTGTTAAATAAACAACACAAATTATCCACTGTTATCTACAACTTCATTTTATTAAATTTGTTCTTATTTTAATTTTCTAAAAAGAAGCCAATAAAAAAGACACAAGAAGAACAATGAAACTGCTCAAATACATCGAATTTGCTGAATTTCCTTTGCAATCGTTGTTATCAGGAGCTAGCACTGAAGAGTTTCCCTTGCAACTAACGTCATCTGGTGTGAGTGGTTGGAAAGAAGATATATTTGCAAGTTTTTCTTCAATCCAATCCACATAATGACTAACACTTGTATAGACTCCAGGGAAGCCTGGTGAACCACAACCATCTCCAAATGAAACAATACCCGCTAGTTTGCCATTATACACCATTGGACCTCCAGAATCTCCTTGACAAGCGTCCTTTCCTCCTTCCATGTAACCAGCACAAATCATTGCGTCGAAAATGGCACCTTCTCCGTAGTTTTCAGAACAAATTTCACTATCAACAACTGGAACATCGACTGTCATCAGAGCCTTAGACATGTCACCCTTTTTTGAACATAAATAAAAAAATGTTATTTAGCAGGTAGAATTTATGACTTCTTAAAATGTTTGAACTTACATTTTCTGTAGTACCCCATCCTGTGACTTGACAAACCGTACCCACTGGAAGAATGTCTTTATTCAATGGAATAAGGTCTATAAGTGGATTCGAAAGCGGGAAATTTTCTTTCAAGACTAACAGAGCGATATCCCTCTCGAATGTTGGTCGATTGAAATCATTGTAAATAATTTCAGCTACATCAATGGAAACAGTATTTTTGGTCTCCTCAAAACGGTCTAATGTACCCATCACCACAAAGTAAATTTCGTAGCTGAAGAAACCTTTAATCCAATCACTGCAAATATTTAAATGTTAAGGAAAGTGTTTCTAAACAAAATTAATCTGCAATTTTGACTTACTCATAAAAGCAATGTGCTGCGGTAAGGACAACATTTGGTGCAATCAATGATCCTCCACAAACATGACCTTCTCCAAAACTATATTCGATATCCTTCATGCGAATGGAAACCTGATGGTGTGTATTGTCAGCAATTGCTACGGTTCCATTGATAATCCTTACATCATTCAATGGAGATGCAGCTTTAAGAAGAAAACAACTTATATTTAATTTTATTCACAAAACTATAAAGAAACTGTTATTAAGTACCAATAATTGTGATCAAGGAGATCAAGAAAACGGTCGCAACGAGATGTACTGTCGACATTTCGTTTCGTTTCAGAATGAGGTTGACATTGACTGCCAAATCAGTTTTTATGGCGTTGGTCAATATTATTGATATGACTTGACTAGAGACTTATCTTATCAGTTTAATAAACAAAGACTTTCAAAAATAGATTACTTTTAATTGGTGATAAGACTTATCCTAAATCACGAATAAAATTAATTTAAAACAATTGCGATGGGATGATCTTTGATTTAATTACTAGAAATCTAGCTGACAGTGGAATTACTTAAGTATCAGCTGTTAAGTGGCACTGATAAAAATAATAATTCAAAATTAAAAAGACTTTAAGAAACGGAAAATTTAAGAAAAATCATTGAAACCCTCAAAAAGAGAAAGCAAACTCTACTTTACAAAAACTGTGATCCTTGACCCTGGGTTTGTCTGATCAAAAAAATACTTAACACTACGGAAATGTGTTCAAACAAACTCAAGGTTTTTTGGGACCTTATTTATTCATGACCCAAGGGACTGAACAGTTTTCATAGTTGTTAAAAAGTAATTTTTCATTTAGAAGATATTATAAAAAAAAATGTTTTTGAATGTAACTTTCACGTAAAAATTGTAACGTATTTTAAACAAAATATGAAACTTCAAATTCTGTTTATCAAATGGAATTGGAAGCTGTCGTCAATATCTTAAAATTATTTAATTGAAAGTTGTTGTTTTTACATTCCTAAAGTTTATCCATCACGCTGACAGTTCGAGCTTTGACTTCGATCAACATCTTTAAAAAACTCACCTTATAAATTGTGTGTTGAAAACGAATCGTCAATGCAACTTATGAAAGCTTTATAGTCTAGTATTTTTAATGTAAGTATTTATCGAAACTTGAAATTCTTTAATTTTACGATTTTCTGCCAAAGTTCTTCATAACTTATCTTAAAATTTCGTAATAATTTATAATTAAGAACAAGAATTTTAATTGTACTCATTATCTCAGTAAAATCAACTTAATTGCTTATAGCCAATAAAAAAACAGTTTTTTCTACAAAATCAGTGCTTTTGAAATTGCCTTTTTCTAATTTTATTAATAAAGTAGATTTTTGGGTTCCACAATGTTCAACTGTAACTTCTATCAATAGGAAAAAGTAAGGTGTGAGTATATTTAAAATTGGATGCCACGTGTACCATTTTTTTAAAGACAGAACTTATTTTTATTTGTTGACCCCATTTACACCACGATTCTGATTCAAAGCCCAACAAATAAAATAAAATCACGAATTCACCAATATTGAATTCTTTTTTTTGGTTGACTAAATAGCTTCAACAAACCAACCAACCATCAGTTACTCATCCAGAATCTGAACTTTGTATATATAAAGGTACTTAAATATATTCGTCCTTGATGTTCGCCTCCAGTGTTATCAAGCTAACATTTTATTATTTATTCAATAACCCACTGAGTGATCCCGGAGAATTCAATTTAAATCCACAAATCTATACAGAAAATACATACAAAAAATGTATACGACTTTTGGAATGTAGGACGTACGTAGGTACTGGTTTTTGAAGCCATCTGACAAATCCACTTTATAGATAGACACACACATAGATACTATCTATGCTCGCCCCTTCTGGTGATGCGGTCATAAAACTCTTCCTTCCTTTATATTCTTTTTCCCTAACATTTATCCCAAAAAAAAAATGAAAGCAACAAACAAACGAAATAATATTTGAGCACAATTTTTAGGAGTAGCGGATTTTCTAACAAATCAAAAACTGAGAATAAAATAATTTCTTGGGAAATCCTCTTTGAAATTTAGAATAATAATAAAAAAAAAACAGGAAAAACAGTTCCTATACCTAACATAAAAAAATATAACATAAAAGAAAAAATTAGAAAATAGAAAAAAGGATAAAGAAACATCCCCATAAAATAATGAGCTTTCACCCGAATGGAGAGTGCACAATTTTATATGAAAAGCTCATTCGAAATAATATCGCCTTTCCTGGCTAAAAACCCTTGATGCATCAGTTCAATGTCCCAGTGACCTGATTTAGCTTAAATTGTAAAATTTCTTTCCTAGTTCGTCTCTCTCTCTCTCCCTCTCTCACTCGATATAAAGTGGAGGTAATATGAATACAAAAAATATGTACATACAACTTTTCCTGCACAAACATTCCTTCAATGTTCACTATGCATGCATTGCATATATATATGTATATGTATGTTAGAAGGTATCCCTATACAGAGTCCCGAATGGGGAATTGTATGTAGTATATTGTATCAGGAACCTATTCACGAAATGGCAAGCAAAATCCGGGTTCACAGCTTAATGAGAATCGGTTGGGTATTGTTAGCATTTTTTTATTGTTCCAAGAAAATGTGCCGCCAGCATTCATACCTGCCATTTTGTATATTCCAACATACTTGCTCCTACATGTACCATCTGCTTCAGTATTCTAAAGGTAAACCTATGCTCCAACGTCCGCCCATCACTTTCAATTCCGTCTACTAGAGCTCTCCTAATACTTATACGACCCACCACCACCACACGATGTATGCAAATAAAACTTCTTTTTTTTATTTTCAAAATCAGTTCAAAAGACAAAAGAATTTCAAATCCAAAAGTTTCTCAAATCTCAATAGCTAAGCAATAATAGTACAGGATGTTTTTTTGTTCGTCCTTTTTTTCCTTCTTCAACGGTATAAAATAGAGAGTATAGTGTATAGAGGATGTACTGTTATGGAAAATAAATATGAAAAATATTCCTTTCAAGGGGTTCCCTGATTGATTCCCTCCATACATCACACATCATATACATACGACCATAGTGCCTACGACAGTGACAATAAGGCGACGATTTTACCTGAGGTGGGCATGGAAAAGGCTAACTTATGCCATGCACTCTTATATGTACAGGGAATAGGGAATGCTTTCTGGAGGAGGACTGCAAGTGGGTGAAAAATTCCTTCTCAATGCTGGAGTATTCTAAAGAAAATTCTTTTTCCTAAGACATGCAAAGGAGAGATGAATTTCACAATGGTGTTAGATCTTGGTCCTTATGAGTGGTTTGCTGATATTAAACCTAAATTTTAAATAGAACATGAGAATTTGTATTCTAGTTTTCTCTTTCTAATTTTGTAAACAATCAACAAATCCATTTTAACAGTTTTAAAATAAACTTTGATTTTCAGAACAAAGATCACACTTATGTGCACAAATTAAATTCTTCAAAAGGTCTTAAAACTATTTTATTTTACAGTTTTTGACAATATTTTTTGAACCCAACTGATTTTTTGTAGTACCTGTAGTGCGTTGGACTGTCATGCCAGAGGTCTTGGGTTCGGGCCCTGCCTTTGCCACCTTAAGTTTTATTCACAGGGACTGCCTCTTGCGAAGAATTGACAAATTCTCCAAGAGTAATTCTTGTCATGAAAATTGCTTTCTCAAATTAGCCGTTCGGATTCGGCATATAAACTGTAGGTCCCCTCCATCCATGCAATAACTCGCATACAGGAATAGTTGAGAGTTGTAAGGCACAAGGCCCTGGTTCTCTACGGACTGTTGCGCCAATTTATTTATTTTTAACTGATTCTCTCAATAGGGTTTTTCATTAAAGGCTTGATAATTTAAAAATCGTCGCTTCAAATTGTCCATCGGCTTCTATTCTTGAGTCCGCTTGGTCATGTATTCCTGTTAACCACGATTCTTACATAAAATACGCCATAATGTGATGTGGCAATACCCAATTCAGACTTCATAGAATGGCGCCTTAACTTCAGCCATATTTTAGAAAATTTATAGTTTTTAAAGTTGCGCCCACCCACTCCAAATTTCTTGAATTTGATAACAATTCTTGTTTGTGCACTTTACTGTAATACAAATGTTGAATTTACTACATAAATTGAAAATAAAAATTCCATGATTAATTTAGGGGTGAGTTCGCAAACTAAATTCAAAGTTTTAAAGTTCCTAAGAAACCCGATACATTTTTGAACTTAATTTTCCCAAAAAATAAAAACTATACCAATATTTGTCCACATATTTGAAAATTGCAACCAAAAAGTGTTTTGCTATCTAGAGGTTTGAATTTAATGAAATTAAATGTCAAATTATGTGCGCTGTCTCGTAGCCGGAGCATTGGTTTCCATGCGCTCAACGTGACCCAACAACCATCTTAGTCGTTGGACTTTTACCCTTCTGGCTAAGTCTACGTCGCTGTACAGCCCGTACAGCTTGTCGTTCCATCTTCTCCTCCACTCTCCTTCGATGCATATGGGACCCAAAGTGCATTCATCAGCTTTTGTCATAGTCCATGCTTCTGCACCGTATAGCAGGACGGGGATGATGAGGGTCTTATATAGCAACACTTCGTCGATGGTGACGTTTTGACCAAGACGTTGGTGTTGTTTGTCCTTTCTTGACGACAGGATGTACTTTGTTTTGCCCTCATGAACCGTTAAACCCATTTTTGCCGCCTCTGCCTCAATACTCACAAAAGCCCCATTGCATCACGCTGAGTTCATCCGATTATGTCAATGTCATCAGCATATGCTAGTAATTGGACAGACTTTTGAAAGATAGTGCTCTATTGTTGACGTGCGAGCTCTGCACTATTCTTTCAAGCAAAATCTTTAAAAATGACATGACAGCGCATCACCTTTTCTAAAACCTTTTTTGACACCGAAAGTTTCTGTTAAGTTGTTTCCAACCTTTATGGAGCAGTGTGAATTTTCCATGGTCATCCTGCACAAAGGACGAGTTTGGCAGGGATGCCAAAACTAGACATGGCTCTATACAGCTCGTCCCTGTAGATGCTGTCATATGCGGCCTTGAAATCGATGAAAAGATGGTGGGTGTTGATTTGGTGTTATTGGGTTTTTTCAACTCTATATTTGATCAACTCTGGACTTTCTTGGTCTAAAACTACACTGATAAGAACCTATCAGGTTGTTGACGATTGGCTTTAGACGTTCACATATTACGGCAGAGAAGATTTTATAATCGATGTTAAGTAGACTGATTCCTCTATAGTTGGTGCAGTTTAGAGGGTCTCCTTTTCTCAGGATCGGGCAAACAATACTGAGGTTCCATTCATCGGGCATGCTTTATTCCGACCAGTTAAGTTGGTGCATGCTCCTACCAACTTATCTCCAGCTGTTTTAAAGAGCTTGGCATTCAAGCCATCCGCTCCAGCGGCTTTATTAGACTTCAGCTTAGATATGGCAATCTTTACTTCGTCTAAGTCAGGAGGACGGGATTGTTGGCTTTCGTCGTCCATGTTGAATGGATCATCCTGCCTGACAGCGGAATTCGGTTCTTCGTTACCGATATACAGTCTGCAGAAGTGGTCCTTCTTTATCCTCAGCATTGACTGCGGTTCCACTATGATGTTTTCACTTTCGTCTTTGCAGCCTTCGGTTCTTGGTTTATGTACCTGTGAATTTTGTTTCACCTGTTCATAAAACTTTCGAACTTCATTCCTGCTTTAAAAACCTCTCAACATCTTCGACTGCACTCTTCTCATGCCCTCTCTTTTTCCTTCTGAGAAGTCGGCGTTCCTCTCGCCTCTTCTACTCATATAGCTTATGAGCAGCTCTCGTCCTTTTATGCAGCGCGGCTTTGCGTGCCTGTTCTTTGGCTGCATTTGCCTGCCGACATTACTCATCAAACTAGGGGTTCCTTGTTGGTGGCTGTTTGAAACCCAGCACATCGGAGGCGGCTTCTCTGATTGCATCTTGGCAATGTTGCCATGGGTTTTCGATACATTTTAACTCGGTCGGAAAAGGATTTGGCAATCTCTGGCGATTGTAGCCGTTCGACATTGTACCTTCTCCCAGCACCTACCTGTTTTGCCTTGGGTCTGGAAATCCGAAGTACTACCTTGGCTACAACGAGGTAGTAGTCCGAGTCGATGTTAGCTCCTCGGAGAGTTGGCACATCAATGATGCTGGAAGCGTGTCTGGCGTCGATCACAATATGGTCAATCTGGTTGACGGAAGATTGATCTGGAGAAGTCCAAATTCCTTTGTGGATGTTGAGGTGTGGAAAACGCGTACTGGCTACCATGACGTTTTACCCCGCAGCAAAATCTATGAGCCTGAATCCGTTGTCGGAAGTGTTGTTGTGCAGGCTGTTCTTCCCGACTATTTTACTAAAGATGTCTTCCCTTCCTAGCTTGGTATTAAAATTGACCAGGACTATTTTAATATCGTAGCTAGGGCACTGCTCATATGTTTTGTCTAGGAGCTCGAAGAACATATCTTTGGTGTTGTCGTCTTTCTGTTCTGTGGGGTGTGCGCGAATATCAGGCTTATGTTGCCAAATTTATCCTGGATGCGTATGGTCATGAGGCGCTCATTGATGCTCCTATAGCTCAAGACTTTTTGCCTAAGTCTGGCTCCAATGACAAAGCCGCATCCAAATAAGCGCTATTGGTTTTCGTGGTAGCAGTCACGATAGTAAATATCGCAGTTTTTTATTTTGCCCGGCCCATCCTATCGTATTTCCAGGATGGCTGTGATGTCTAGGGCCTCCGCTAATTCTTCGGCCGCACGTGGTCTATTAAGGGACCTAGCACTCCACGTGCATATCCGAAGTTCGTTGTCCTTTATTCGTTTGCGTTGGTTGTCAACAGTAAATCCGTCTGTATCCGAGGCTTGTTGGTGCTTCGCAACTATGAAAGCTTTTACATAACCTGGAAGTCACCCCGACGCACAACTCCCAACCTGGAGGGAGAGATCCTAAGTATAACTCCAAGGATGGGGGCCGGATAAAACCGCTCTTTACAGGCCTTGGGTCCGAATAAGTCGAAGAAGCAATATAAGGTGTTCACTAAGTAGTTTAACCTTACTGGAACTGTAGACCCCACCGTTGATTCCATCTCGGGAATTCCTCCGCTGCCGTGTGGATAAGGAGAGGTGCCTTAATGGAAACACCTCTCCCGAACTCTCTCGTTTGCTGCCCCCAACAACTTTCCACTGGGGTTGGAACCCAATCTCCAGTTGAGGTACTAGGCACCCGATGTTTACCACGGGGAGATGAGAGTAGGAGTTTATAGACAGAGGTTGGTTTTAAGAAAAAACCTGTGGACGCTTGTGTCCTCTTGAATGCACATGTCTACCATTTGAAACACCAATCTCTATTTAAGATACCTTATTTATTGACTATAAAGTTTTTTAATAGCTGTTTCCAGAATCAATGGAATTTTAAAGAAGTCATTGGTTCACTAATTTTTTTTTTGTAAATAATTTCTTATCATATTATTCTGTTGCAACTTTTCTTTATGAAACATTAGTTTTTAAAAAATTCACCTTTGCTAAAAAAGTGCACTGAAGAAGTGAAATAGCTATTTTCCTCCAAAGTTTATTTGCATCGCCATATCCTTGTATAAAGTACTTGTATATGTCTTTGTTCGAGTGCCGTCGTGTTGGTTTTAAAAAACCTCTACATTGCCTTCTGCGGTTCAGGATTGCAAAATGATCATTATTGAATATCAGCGTGTTTTCAATATTGTGTGTTCACTTCTAAAAGAACTCAAAGGAAGACATACACACCCAAGTTGATGTTCTTTGGAAGGTAAACGAAAAGGACATTGTGCGGGTTCTTATTCTGCTCATCATATTCTTTTCTTTTATTTCGTTTGTTTTGATGATATTCGCCGTTGTCGGTTCTATTCTGTGCAGTACATGTCCTGAACGTATAAAATCCTTTCGCTCTTCAATGAACACACATGTACTCAAAGAATCGATGATTGTTAAGTAATTTTCAATTGCAAGTGTTGTGTAAAGTACCTAGTACGCTTTATATAGAGCAACAAAATAAAGTAGGTTTAGGTACAAGTATAGGTTTGTAAATTGGATAACATTTTTATTTTGATTTAATTTTGTTTGAATTCTTTAGAAAATTCTATTTGTTAAAAACAAGACAAAATTCGTGGTATTGTCTACATTTGAATCTTTTTTTTTTATATGAGCACCAATGTAATGGTTACATATTTATAGTTCAAGGATAACAAAATCCTTTTGTTATCATTCACTCGAATGAACATATGAATACATATATATTTTACCATGAATAAATTTATTGCATCTGAGACAATGATAATTTTAAGTATATACATAGATGAGGATTTGTTTTGTTATGTCATTTAATATAATGTCACTCTTCCTATTGTATGAATGGAGTCCTTGAAAAGATTTTGTATTTGAATTGACTTTTTTAATAGAAAAAAAGATAAGATACATTTAATATTATAAAATCTTTGAACGATAAATAAAAGAATATTATTGATTTCTGATTTTTAAAAAGAACAACCTTCAACTTAAGGTTTAGGTGATTCGTTGCTTGCAGAAAATTATGATGGTTGACATTGAAAAGATTTATTTAACCCTTTTTGACTGTGAAGTGATTTTGTTATTTGCTCTTTGATTTTAAAATTCTAAGAAATCAATATTGTAGAAACATATTTTCAAAGCTTAAAAAATAGAAATCGTATACCGAATACCGAATGTCTTGATGTTTCTCAATATTTTAAGGTGGGTGTAATCTATATTCATTATATAAAGAAAGATATCGATATGTGCATTGGTACGTTCTTACATAGCTCTGTTCTTCATATTCAAGGATGATATAAAATATTGACTTACAAAATATAGTAAAACCAAGATATCTAACATTATAGTGACCGTTCACTAATGACGAGAATTTTTGAAGCTATAATATTTGAGGAACGAACAATTTAGTAAAAATGATTTTGACATTTGATTTAGTTTTTAGAAAAAATCAAATGCAACTTTATTTTAACATAAATTAAACATTTAAAAAGTAGTACTAAAAATTAAATAATTTTTTTTTTTATTTTGACAAATATCTTGAAAAAAGTAACGATATTAAATGCAAACTTATTTAATTTTGTACAAAATGTAGTTATTAACTTATTGTAAGATTAAAAAAGGACAGTTGAATATTAAAAATTTAAAAAAATTAACTACTAAAATTGTGAACTTAGTTTCCAACAAAAATATCAAATATATGTTTAAGATCATCAATCGAACGTAATTAGTCTGGGTAGTATTAAAACCTTTTTCTTAACCATTTTCAAGCAGGTATTACATACATATGCACATATGCATATCATAATCTATCTTTTCGATTTGAATTATCAATTAAACTGGTATGTGTAAAGATAATGATAAAGACAACAACTATTTTCATTGTGAACTTCTACATTCCTCCAAAAAGATTGGAGCCTGTATTTAACGATTTCTCCTTGGCATTAGACTATCTTATAAATTTGTCCACTCAGACGCCACTATTTTACTTCTATGTGATTTTAATTAACTAAACATTGACTGGATTCCATCGGAAGATAAATCCTGCCTTGAAGCCTCTACTTCTTCTTCACAATTGGAACTATCTCATCCTGATACAGTACTTCTTCCTGACTTACAGCAAACAAGCTGTAATAAAAACTCCAAAATCGAATTCTTGATTTTGTCTTTTCTTTTTACGCTAATAGTACTCTTGTTCTACAATCTACATCAGGAATTACTAATATTGATAAATATCACCCCCCTCTCTCTTCGACATTTTGTAATCACCTTACTGAACACAATAATTCCTTTGATTGCTTATGTAATTTTGATTTCAGAAGATTTAATTTACAGCAGTTGTCTGAAGATTTAACCATTTCTGGAATTGCTGATACTTAAGCATTTTCTAACATTGACGAAGCAGTTTCAACTTTTTATAGGATCCTTTTGAAAAAAATGTACCCATAAAGATATCAAGAAATACATAATTTAGCCATCCTTGGTACACGAAAAAATTGCGTTTACTGCTTAACAAAAGAAATAAGGCATGGAAAACGTATCTCAAAACTCTGTCTCCAATCAACTTCTCTTATTATGTTGAACTCTTTTACCAATTTAAGTCTCTTTCTAATTTTTATATGCTTGTTATGTTACTGATATGGGCAACGCTTTGAAAGAAAATCCTAAAAATTTTGGAATCTTGTAAGCTCAAAGAAAAAATCAGATGGCTTTCCAGTTAACTTCACTTACAAGAACCTTTCGTTAGATAAAACTTTTGTTATCTGTAACGCTTTCGCAAAAAATTTCCGTGAGTCATTTGTTAACAGCCCTTACGAAGTTGATAAAGTATATTTTCATAATCTTCACTCCTTTTCGCAAACTAGCTGTAGTCACATACCTGTGCTACATAGTACGGTCCTTGATCTTTTATCTGCGTTGAATGACGACTGCTCAACGATAGAACTAAGAAAGTGTAGTAATACTTTAGTTAAACCCCTTACGTTTTTATTCAAACTTTCTCTAAAAACAGGCAAATTTCCCAGTTATTGGAAGAAGTCATTTCTAACACCAATTTTCAAGAAAGGTTACAAGTCGGATATAAGCCACTACAGGCCCATTGCAAAGCTTTCTTGCATTCCTAAAGTATTTGAACAAGTTGTTTGTGAAAGTGTATCATTTTTTAGTAAAAATATCATTTGCGAACACCAACATGGTTTTGTGAAAAAAAGATCAACGGTTACTAATCTCCTCGCATTCTCAAACATATGTTCAAACGCTTTAGAACAAGGTCTAGTTTTGAAGCCCCCGGGGAACCGCAGTATTTTTTGGGGTTTGGGTTATTCTCCAGTTTGCTATATCTTCAAGAGAAGATGGCTAGCCCAAAAAGAAGTTGTTTTCGTGTTGCCCAGATTTGAAGGCTTATGAAAGCTGTTTGAGAACGAATACCACTAAAAACTTTTTGGAAGAGAAAGATTATGTAAATAGAATTGTATATATTCATCAGATTCATTTCGATGCCGACTAGAGAGATCATATTCTAACACCTCGACCCCAAAAAATTATCGTAGGAAGAGTCAAACGACGTTTACTGTGGCACACTAGAAATGAAAATGAAATAACTCTTTTTTTTCGAATGAAAAGATTTGTAACTTTGAAGGAGTTTGAAACAAAGAAAACAATTCAATTTATGCGAAATGATCATATGAAACTAAAGCTATCATCATAAGGATCAAAATTAACTATCCCCTTCCCTCTGTAATGATTTTATTGAAAGTCTCACTTTAAATTGTCACATAATGCAAGTTTTCCGAACAAATGTGAAAATGTTTGACAAGTTATGCTATATAGAAGTGGTAGAGGGTTTGCTAAATTGTTTTACAAATACTCTTTTCAATGCAGATAGATGAATTCTTCTACAAGATTCTGGTGAGACAAATAAAGCCATGACAAAATAGGGTCAAAATAGTAGGTTTCAAAGAAGCTTAAAATTGGCTCTTGAAAAGTCCAAATTTTATTCCCTTAGTTTATTTTTGTGGTCTGAATTTGAGAACGTTTCTCGAAGATTTCTTATAGAAATGTTTTAACTCTTAAGATAGAGTTAACGAAAGCAGTGCCAAAAATATGAACAAAAAGAGAGCGTGCCACTATGCTTTGATGGCCACAACGTTTAAGGGCATTCATTAAAGCTAAGGTTAGTCATTTCAAGTAAAACTATTTTCTTAATTTAATGTATATTATAAGCAAATAAATGAAACAATAATGAATACAAAAATATTATGTAATTCTTATCTTATAGAATTGTATACTTTATAATAATGGCACGACTACATACATACATTTAACCTTTTATAAAAATTACAAGAAACCAGAAAAGAATATTGCCTGAAATTTTTACTTTTAGACTTTGATCGATCATCTTTAAAACTAATATTTATCTTTTCTATGTATTTTAGTGTGTTTAAAAAAAAAAACCTTAAGAAAAAGTAAAATGTCTGCATATTTTTCTAGATGAAAAAAGACCACAAAAACTCTAAATTTCATATGCTCTTTTGTATTTATAACTTTTTTCACCTGTTTCTATGTGTCCACACCATGTGAATTCACCCTTTTCTTTATCTTATTCATAAATTATTCTAAAGAATTGCTTTCATTCACCTTATACGTTGTTAAAGCCGAATTCCCCCTTATAAATATTCATCAAAATCAATTCACCAATTCTGCTAAAGCCATCATTCTTCATAATTTCCTGTCCATATCCATCACTCTTTCGCTCATGTTCGCCACTCACGCCCTTCCACAAGACAAATTACTCCTATAAATAAATAAGGATACACTATACACTATGGATATACCCCTTTTGAATATGATTCTATATCCAATTTCAAAAATCCTTCACAAAATGTTAACGTCGCCGTAGTCGTTGGTAGGTATGTAAATTGTAGAGGTATACCCTGTATACCCGTACTCAACTCATGTCTAGGGTATTTTGTGTTGTAAACTGAGTCCACTTAAATCAATCTCATTCATATAGTACAAAAAACCCATATGCAGCTTTTCATATTTCCCTCTCAATCCATATAGTAATACCAGCATACTGAAATTCAATTCCATCCTGTCCAAAAGAGATTCTAGACTGAACAAAATATTTCCTCTTACAAAAAAAAAGATTCTGAAAAATATCACAACTTTCAACAATTTTATTAATATTCCTTTTTTTTATTTCTAGCGTATCTCGGAACGTGCATTGGACGGGCTTAATAATTTAAAAACTCTAAACCTACGAAACAATGCCTTGAAAAAACTTGACAATGGCCTACTACGAGGCACACCGGCTCTCCTTTCAATTAACTTACAGGAAAATTTCCTCGAAACACTCACATACTACAATTTCCAACCAATTATGGATAACTTGGTTAATAGTACCAGTGAGCTATCAGTATCAGGTAAGTGCATCGTATATTCTATATTTATGTAAATAGAAACACATACATACATTCATACATGTGTTTGCATATTTTTATCCTTTTTCCTCGAAGACTCTTACATATGTGTGTATGAAAATCTGTTCTGTCTGCAAATATAGTATAGATAAGGTAAACCCTTCTGTCTAGTCTATAGACTAAATGCCCCATCTTATCTTTGAAGAGAACTTTGGAGTGTCCTTTCACTTTTGCTATAGAAAAATGTAAATATGTGTTTTATATTAGGGATCTTTGTCTTATTTATTTAAAAAAAAACCAGGGGAGATCTGAAGAGCTGACAAACCGGAAATTGCATAAGTAAATAAGATACTTTCCGCTTAAAAAATTTCAAATACTTTTTAAAAACGTTTCTAATTATCGTTTATAGGGTGTTTTTTTCTAGTTAATATTGTAACTTTATCGAAATGTAAAATAAATTAAATTTTCAATAATCAACAGATAAAGCGATAGCTACTAGAACTTTTCGCTAAGGTGTTCAATTATTTCACAGAAAACGGTTATAAATTGCGGTTCCTATTATCATCAAGAATTGAATTAAAACTGACCAACTTTAGCCTAGATAGATGATTCGATATCTCTTAAGCTATATTTATTTGGTTTCGTAACACATTATTAAGTTTTTCAAAAATTGATTGAAATTTTCAAAAAATAAATGACTTACTTTCAAAAATATTTTTTCAAGACACAAAGAGACCAGATCTGAGGCCTATTTCTTATAATACTTTTCCGTTTGCACGTTTGCAAAAAAAAAAATATCCTTAAAAGTAAAATTTCAAAGTGTTTCGGAAAATTTTGAAAATAAGAAGACTTTTTACTTTTCAATTTGTCGGACATTATTTGAAAAGTGAAAAGTAAAAGTGTTCCACCAATTTAAAATATAATTTGCAATTATTTCGTATTTTAAAAAGTTGTGAAGTAAATCTATTAGATCAAAAAGACAGTTGTTAGTCTTGGGGGTAAAGTAAAAGATAATTTTGGAATCATATGGTTGTTGAAAGGGACTAGAACATAATAAATAGAATACAAATAAAGGGTGATTTTTTAGCTATTATAAACACGTTTAAACAGCTGACGCACGTCTCGTGTTTTGTTTCACTGTCAAGCATATTCAGTTTGGTCTAAAATTTAACAACGAAGTATCTTTTAAACGAACAACGCTTGCAAATTATTTATTTTTTTTATCAAAATGCGTGCTCTTTTAAGGAAGTTCATCTAGCGCTGCTTCCATTTTATGGTCAGTCAGCGACGAAGTTCTTTTTTTCGCTCAATGGGTACGTAATTAAGAAGAATTCTCGATTTTGGAGTGAATTTCAGAAGCATTGCAAGAGCTACCAATACATTCAGAAAAGTGACAGTTTGGTGCGGTTTATGGGCTGGTAGCATCATTGGACCGTACTTCTTCAAAGATGATGGGAATCGCAACGTAATTGTGAACGGTAGGCGCTACCGTATCCAACTTCTTTTGCCCAAAATGCAAGAGCTTGACTTGCATGATATGTGGATTTAACAAGACGGTGCCACGTGCCACACAGCAAGCGCAACAATGGACTTATTGAGAGGCGAATTCGGTGAACATTTTATTACACATTCTGCCTAGATCATGCAATTTAACGCCTTTAGACAATTTTTTGTGTGGCTATGTTTGATCTTATGTCCATACAGCCAAGCCCGCTTCAATTGATGCATTGGAAGACAACATTGAAGTATTTTTTCGTCAGATACCGGCCGAAATGTTGAAAATAGTCTGCCAAAATTGGACTAAGCATATGGACCATTCAAGGACAACATTTGCATGCAACAATCTTCAAACATTAAATTTTGTAGACCGTACTATCGGTTCAAATAAAGATTTCATGAATTTTTCTAAATTTTGTGTGTTTTTTTGATAAACTTTCGTATTCTTTAGAACTGTAGTTTATTTCAAATTTATGACAACAATTATTCATTGTTTTTTTTTGATAATGGACAACTTTTTTTTGTCAAAAAATCCTTTTTGATATCGATTTTAATTCTGAGTTTCAGGATACTTTCTAGTCATTATTATTTACTTCTTCGTTTTCTAAATATTTTTCAAAACGATGGAACAAGACATTCCGATTGCAGAAAATCCGATTCCCCCTGGCTGTCTCTCCTCACCCTTACAGCCCAAACAATTGAGTCCATTGACTTTAAATTTGAAAATTAATTGTATATTAATAAACGAACACTGTCGGACAAAATAAAATGCAAATCATAAATCTTAAGTCGGAGTGAAATATAAATACATATATTATATTAAATTTTACTTCCAAAATCTTAATGCTATTTTACAAATATATGATAGGTTATTTACAAAATTGTAGTTAAGAACGAAAGATATTGAAATATAAAAAAGGAGAAACAAAATTAAGTGCAAATTCAAAATATGAACATTAATAGTATAACATATTCAAAAAACAGTTTGATAAAGTAAATAAAAATGAATAACGAGTGGCTCCGCCTATATTTTGAATAACTTCATGTAGAATTCTCTCCCATTCACTTTGAATACTTTCCCAAAAAGACGGTTAATTGCGACGCTCATCCAAACGCATACTGCCATCCAAACTGGACAAATGGTGCTCAATAGGGTTAAGGTCTGGGGATTGAGGTGGCCATTCCAGAACGTCAATATTGTTTTGAGCAAAACAATCTTTTGTAATTCTGCTTGTATGATTTCGGTCATTCTCATTTGAAGCAGAGGAAGCTAGATTTTCTCTGACAATATTATCGTAACTAGAACCCTTCATTTCAATGTCAATTCTAATAATATTTCCAACCCCACTAAAGGAAAAACATCCCCAGACCATAAGTGACCCTCCTCCATGTTTGACGGTTTTTTGAATGGCTCAGTCTTTCCGATGGCTTGCACCAAACTCGTTTTCTGGCTTTTACAATCCTTAATTAAAATTTGGACTCATCGGACTAAATTACGTGCTTCCAAAAGGATTGTCGCTTTGATAGAAACTTTTTGGAAAAGCTAGAAGTGTTTATATTAATTGGCCTAAGTAAAGGTTTTTTCTTCGCAAAAAATTTCCTTAAGCCACTTTCATTCAGTCGCCTTTGAAAAGTCTATGGTGTAATTGATAACTCCAGGTCTTCTTTGATGCTTCTGACCGCAGATAATGAGGTTTTTCGAGCCTTAATTTGTATTCTGCGGCCATCAACAACTGTAGTCTTTCTTTTCCTTCCACAAGAATTTTTAAAGCTGACGACAGCTCCTCGTAGTACAAAATTAAAATACATTTTTCTTACACCAGAAACAGACAATCAATATTTTTCTGCTAGTTTTTGGTATGTCAACCCATGTTGACGGTCTAAAACAAGCATTTCCTTAACTTCCGTCGGAAGCGGTTTCATAATATCCTTAACTGAATAAAATAAAAATAAGCATTTGACTTTAAATTTAATTTATAAACCTTTTAATAGTTTCTTTGGTATAGCAAAAAATTGTCCTTATTTTTTTTAATATTTAGTAAGAAATTGAAAGAGTAATAAAAATTGCACTTTATTTTGTGGCGTGTCAACTTGATATGTAGCAATATAACCGATGTTGGTAAATAAAAGAATAAACCTTTAAGGGGTTTTTTAATCAGAGAGTAAACAACTGGAAGTTTGTGAAGTCATCTGTATTGAGAAAGTCAAAAAATTCTCTTTGCTCTTAAATTGCAGCACTATGAAATCAAATGAACCGCTTACTTTATTTTGTCTGACAGTGTATATTAATAACCTCTAAATAACTGGAACTAGAAAATAGTTAAATATGTGAAAAAAATGAACAATTAAAGAGTTTTTGATAAATCAAATTGCATTTAAATTTTTAAAAACACATTTTTTGTCAGGTACTTTTTTTAAATTTTTAAATTTTATTAATTTTTTTAAAACAGCTTTTCAAAAGAAACGCGTTTTTTATATAAACTGTGAAAATCCATTGAATGCTGTCTACGATGTCGATGGATTAGAAATCTCTACAAAATCAGACTTTTATGAAATTATGATAAATCAACATCCCCTAAAATTAAAAATTTATTTTATTTGGTAAAAAATAGTCTTTGTCCATTGCCTTACTTCCTATTATTTAAGTCTTCGTTTTCAAAGCAAGCTCTTTTCATTTTCAAATTATTTTCAAAACAAACTCTAATTTTCGAATAAAAATTTATTTTTGCATATTTCTGAAATTTTTTTCAAAATTCTAACTACAATTTGCAAAGTTTATTGTTTGGTGAAACAAAAAGAACAAATACTCCACAAAGTAACAAAACTTTTCAATTTTCAGAAAAGACTTTGCATTTTGCAAATTTCGTAAAACATATTTTGCAAAGTTGCTAAGTGAAAATTGTTTGTTGAAATAAGCCTCTGCTTTAACTTTTGTTCGCAGGATTTTTTCCAAAACTTAT
Source organism: Eupeodes corollae (assembly GCF_945859685.1). Taxonomy (NCBI): domain Eukaryota; kingdom Metazoa; phylum Arthropoda; class Insecta; order Diptera; family Syrphidae; genus Eupeodes; species Eupeodes corollae. The sequence goes on from NC_079148.1 coordinate 117,272,949, forward strand.
AAATTTTGAAGTTTTATTATTTTGGAAACTAATTTGTAAACTGCTTGTAAATGTTCAATAAGAAGGTTTTTGATTGCTTCATAAATACCTTGAATACAATCTTTGTTTTTTAACAAAAGTTAAACAAATCAGCTTCATTGAAAAACGGCTGCAAGTATTATTAGTATTACAATCGTCATAAAGTTTCAGCCCTCACATCTAGTGTCTGATTTCATTACAATATCTTTTTCAATTTTTCTCATAACTAGTTTTTTGTTTAAATCAACACAAGACAAACAAAAATTGATAGTAACTTATTTTCCAAAAAATTTGACTATTGACATAAATGTTTGAGAAACGATTTTTCTACTAAACTTCAAAAACAATTTTTTTTTTAAACGAAACTACGTTCTATTGAGTGTAAATCAATTGTTTTCTTTATTTATCTTTGTCATGATGCCCCTCATTATATGAAATTAAAACTCTTTTAAAAAACTCCAAATTCCCGTAGCATTAAAATAAATAGTACTTTAAAAAAAAGTAAAAAATCCATTTCCATTATTTTTAACCTGAGAAAATTATTAAAATAGTTTTTCTTTTTATTTTCGACTTCTTATAACAATTAAGTTTTTTTTTATTTTAAATACTTTAATCTTTTATACTTCTAATATACATTTACGTACACTGTACTGGAAGGTGCCTATAGGCCAAGTTCGTACAACTCATCTATTCCCTTTCGGGTAAAACTTGTTGGTAAACATAATGAAGAGCAACATCCATTCAAATTTTCCAATTTTGAAGCTACTAAACAAAAATGACTCCACTTAATTATGTTCATTATTGTTTGAGCTCAAGTCCGTTCTATTTTATGAATGGAAACAAACAATAAAAGTCTAGACACAAACATAAACACCCTGTGGAAATTAGTTGATGAGGTCATTCAGGAGGAATTTGCTGCCAGTTCTTTGCTTGCATAATTCAAACACTCAGTTAATTATCGCTGCATGTTTAAGTTGTTGGTATTATATGGTATATAAAATCTGGAATATTTTGGAATGCTCTGGCCGTTCAAGCTCGGCGACATTTGAATTCAGAAATGTTCTGGCTGGATGCACATCAATTGTAACGTGTATGGACTGTTTGAGTGTTCACTATATGTGCAGTGCATATGTATGCTGAATTGCTAATGACATCCATTAAAAGTTGTTATTTCTAATTGTGTCTGTGAATGTTTGAAGATCTCATCAGTCCTTTTTGTGTACACTTGACGCTCCTTACCGAACACCAAAAACCCCCCTACCAACTCCTCGTTATATTTCCTTATTTTACCACCATTTTCGTTTAGATTTCCTGTATAAATATGCATATGGAGTAGTTTTCGAAATGAATTTCAAATGAATCTAATTGCTTTCGACTTTTATGGCTTGGTAACAGATACAATGCACTTGATTACGAATTCATATGCTGAATTCATATGATGAAAGGAGGAGAGGGTGGAGAAAAGTTGCTACTAGTTGGTTTATATATTAATATCACTCTCATACCCAACTCTCAACTCATACTCTATCACTTCCAAGGACTAATTTTATTTTTTGTGCTACATAGCTATCGGCGCCGCCATCGTCGCCACCGACAATCAGACATTATTTTTTGCCAAGGGTAATAAAGCTCCGGCGAGATTCAGACTTAATGTGTACGATTTTGTTCCAGGATACGCTTTATAGTCAGCCCCAGTCAAGAAGGAGGGGGTCTTAAAGCATTATTATACAGAGCAAAGCAGGTACCTACATGAGAAGGTAGTGATGGTGAACATGGTTTTTATTTTGCCAAATCCATTTAGGCTAATTGCATACCATATACTACATATAGACGTTATTCGTATAACCATTATATTACTGTACCTACAGTGTACTACTGGATTTTATTTGTTGCTCCTGCTGTTCCTTCATACTCATGGACATGAATAGAGATATGTATGCGAGTGGCGTGTGAAAGTAATTTAATCCCCGCCTTACGTGTGGACCGGGTTTTGCGTAGAAGTGGTAAAATGATGTCCAGAGGGCAGATTTATGTGAACAGATTTACGAAAGATTTTTTTTTGTTTTTATATTTTATTTTTATTTAAGTTTTTTTTTCTGTCCACTTTTGTTTTTGTTTGTGTTGTTATTGGTGTTGTTGCTATTGAGGCTTTTTCATGAGTTGCATTTAATGGTGCACATGTACATGGGCAATAAAACTTATGACGGCTGTAAGCTTGCAATAACCTATCCTAATGGCTGTTTTCGTTTTTATTTTTTGTGTTTGTTTTGTTAATATGGAATTGCGTTGCGTTTGACACCTGGGCTGTTAGAAGAGGGCGTCATCGTCATTCATTTTGAATTATTTTAAACATGAACACGACACATGTGGTGCATTTTTAAAAAATGCTCAATTTGCAAAACTAATTTGGTATGAAACAACATTAAAATGTATTTAAAACTGTAAAAGGCAACTCAAAAATAAATTATTCCCTGCAAAAACCAAACCAAAATTAAAAGGATCAGAGAAATTGTTTATAAGGCACAATATTTAAGTATTCACAGCAGAACATATTTCTAGCATCTACATTTTTTTTTGTTTCTAAAACTTGCTATATAATTTATTTAGACTTGAGGAAACAAGACTTATTACTAAAGTTAAAAATGTTTCTATTAAATAATTTAAGAGCGGGAATTGTAATAGAAAACCATTTTTACGAAAATATCAAAAACTGAAGGCTTGACCATGATTTCTTTAGTCTTATTAGCCAGTTCAAAATTCTTATTCATGCTCTTTTTTTCTCTGTCTGGAAGGATCTTTAAAATCTGAACAAAAATACTTATCAACAAAAATATTATTAAACAAAATCGATCAATGTTTTTTTAACTGAACAATTTTAAAATTTTAAATTAAGTTGTTATTAATATCTTGAAAAAGCAAGGTTTTTATATAATGTTGTACCATGTAAAGGGGCATTTTTATCTAAGAAGCAATTTTAAATTTTTTGATATTATTAACTCCCAAAGGAAGTTATTGCAATGGGTCCGATTTATCAAATTCAAAATTTTGACATTTATCGACGTTTCAAGGCCATTAAAGTCGAAATAAAAGATTTTTAGAAAGATTTCTGTGCGTGCGTTGGTATGTTAGTATTTCCGTACGTTTGCAACGTTTTTTCGTCGTCCATAGCTCAAGAACCAGAAAAGATATCTACTTGAAATAAATTTTTGTATACAAATAATAAGGCAGAAAGATGCAAGAAAATTGAGTGGGTGGCAGTTTAAAAATTTTGTACAACGAAAAATAACGTTTTTAACATTTGGTAAAATTTTTAGAAAAATCGAATACACAGTTTTTTTTACAAAAATAAAAACCTAAAAAACTCATTACTCAAAGTTGGTAAAAATTGAATATCGATTCAAATATCTTTTCATAAATTTGAGATTATGGCTTCCAATTAATTTAAACTTATAAAAAATAATGTTTTCAGCATTCAAAAAATTTTGAGAAAAATCGAATCCATAGTTTTTTTTACAAAAAATAAAAACTAAAAAGAAAATTTACCAAAAGTTGGTAAAAATTTATTTTGTACTCAAATATCTTTCCAAAATTGAGATTATGGCTTCCATCTAAATTAAACTTATAAAAAATATTGTTTTCAACATTCAGACAAATTTTGAAAAAAATTGAATTGACAGGTTTTTTTACAAAAAATAAAACCTAAACTAAAAAATTAATAAAAGTTGGTAAAAATTGATTTTCGACTCAAATATCTTTTCAAAAATTTGAGATTATGCCTTTCAGCTTATTTTAACTTATTGTTTTCACTATTCGGAAGAAGTTTGAGAAAAATCGAAATGACAGTTTTTTTCACAAAAAATAAAAACCTTAAAAAAAAAAACAATACTACAACTTGTTAAGAATTTTCTTTCGACTCAAATAACATTTCAAAAATAAAAACATTGTCAATTTTTTGTTTATTTCACAGAAAATATTGTGGTCAATATTAAATAAATGAGAAGTTATCAGTGTGGGTCGCATCCAAGCCTCTTTTTTTGATTATTAAAAATTAGGCAAGCATTAATGCGTTTATAAAAATTAAACAGTTTAAAACACTGAAAGATTCAAGGCCATATCTTAGTTGACAGTAATATAAAATGCGTTTGTTAGATTTGTAAAGTGTGTACTATCTCTCCGTAAAATCGATATTACTTGAAATCTTAAAGTTGATGTCGAAAAAACAAATCTTATTAAACAACATGTTTTTCTCAATTCATCCCCAAGCCTTAAAGTACAAATCTGACATCTCTTTGTAGTTCTCTTCTTAAGTTAGATTTAAAACGGTATATAAGCTATATAAACGTTTTCTTGATTTTTTTTTTACTGCGTCAACAAAACAGACGGATCCCGCAACCCCAACTTTAAACATTTAATAAAAATACAAAAAAAAACAAACATCCTGACGTCAAATATCTTCAGACACAAAATCCTTGTATAGCTAGCGTTTTATAAACAATTCTATTTGCATATGTGTGTGTATGTTGGTGTATGTAGAACTCACCGATTTTATATTATTATTGGCCTTTAGGCTACTTGAGTGAAGAAATACCATGAATTCCTTTCAAGTCGGAGGTAGGTAAATTAATTTTGCATATCGCATGGTTTCCTGCCTTTGACATTTTATACCAGCCGCAACACATGCAAAGGAATATAAAGCTTACGATACCCAGTATAGCTGAATGAATAAAGTAGATAGGTAGAAATATGTTATGCATGTTTGTTTGTTAGTGTGCTTGGTCTTTGATTTGGACCGCAAATAGTAGAATTCCTGTTAAAGATATGCATATATATACAAATATAAGGACTATATTATTTTTCGTGGAGTATAGATATTCCATCCTCTGAACCAGAGTGCAGAAAAGAGGAGATTTTGAATTTCATTTTTGATATTATGTATGCTCAACAAAAACCACCGCAGGATATGTTGTCTATACGTAGAAGGTAAAGACACACAAAAGAGGGAAGAAATAGCTAAGGTACGTCTCTCTAGAAGCTTATATTACTGATATGACATGAGGACTTCTTTTATAACTACGCAGTATGAATAAACATTATATACCTACATAAATCTAGTATATTTAAATTGTCTAGCCCGAAGGTAAACCTATGTATTCTCATAACTTCCTTTGCATGGTCGCAAATTGAATACTTGGAATTAGATCTCTCATTCGTTGGCATATATATAAACCAGGTCTCAAAACGACTAAGATCTCTTAAATCATCATATCAGACTTTCTTATACAAAGGAAAAACTTGCCATAGGGGCGAAGAACTTGAGTTTTACACGAGCAATTATCGCGTGAACAATTAATACAATTAAGGAATAGGGATGTTAACTTACCTAAGTTCATGTTAAATTTACTTTCATTCATATGAATGGAATTTCTTCTCTCTTCTTGAAGCTATTTTTCAACTTCATGACTACTTAGAATCACGCAAAGCACTTATAAGGACAATTTAAGTGACCATATTTAGGGATTATTTTTACCCAAATACAATAAAGTTCGGAATAAAATGGGTTTTACGGGGGACTTATCGTCATAGAAGAAATTGCTTGAGTGCATATAAAAGCTAAATGGGTTATAAGCTAACATCAGGGACGTTGAATTGTAAGCAGAAGTTAGTAGGTACATTATTTTTTGGGAAATAAAGAATATGAACGAAATCTCCTATTTGGACTGATTAGGAAATTCGATACTATTTTGTACAAACCTATTTTTTGTTTCCTTCTTAATTCAAAAATTATATTCTTGAAAGCTAATTACTACATTTCTACGAAATTTAGATTTTCTTGACAGTATTTATTTTTAAAAGCCTACTGCAACAGCTTATTTTGACATTTCATTATATTTTATGTCGTCTAATATTGACATTGATTTAATCAAATGCATTGAAATATGCGTGCTTATGAAAAATGTTTAAAGAACTGGATTTAAATTTGTTTTGTATAAAAAGAGGTACTTTGTTTATGGCAATAAATTCTCTGGTTAGATTTTCTAGATTTGTATTTTCAAACCCATTTCTGTTAAGTTCACCTCAGTCGTCTAGTTGTTGGCTGGTTTTGTTGATTTAATAAGCTTATATTTAGAAAAAAGGTTAAGAGATAGTGTTGTACATGTTTATCAATCATTTAATAGTCACTATTTTGGAATCATTTTTGAAGAAACTAAGCATAATCATCTTTTCGTTCTGAAATGTATGTTACAAAAGCTTCTTTTAAAAAAAAAATATCAATTTATAATTTGCTTATAGAATTTTCAATATCGCAAGTCATAAAATGTGTTATCCTTTTCAAATATAAAATTGCAATTATGTCAAAAAAGCTCATACAAATCTTCATTCCTTTGACTATTTTGCAATTTAAGTTTTTATTAATAGGGAATTTCTTTATTTTTTGTTGCTTAGGGTACTTATTCATTTTTTCTTCAATTTGATATTCGAAATAAAATTCAATCAGCTTTTGAAATAAAAAAAAATAAAAATGCAATAATCTTCAGTTAAACATTTTTATCAATTCTTTGAGTTTAGTTTGATAAAAAATAGTTACCTGATAACAGACAGTTTTTTAACTTTCGTTCGTTACACACGCACTCAATTTAAAAGCAGGTACAACAACAAGAAAACAGAAAAAAAAAATAATAGAAAATAACTTCAAGCATTTGTCAACTTAAATGAAAATAAGAAAATGACAAAGCCATCATTGAAGAACTTCATAAATGCAATGTCTCACATCCTTGTTTTCATTTTTATTTTTGCCAGAAACTTCACATTCGAAAAGAATCAGCCGCTCTTTTCAGATTGAAACGAAATTAATTTCCAAACGAACAAAGCTATAGCACAATGAAAAAAAGCCAACAACAAAAAATACATCACAGAAGCAGCACTAGCACAATATAGCCGTTATAGGATAGGAGCAGCAATAAAGCAACAGGAGGAATGAAAATACACTCTCGAAATAGGAACTGATATATGAAAAAAGGATTCACGGAAGAAGAAAAATGATGGAGACGACAATATGGGGCGGGGAAGGATGCAATAGAAGGATTAACTCTCTACTGAAATGTGAAAGGAAAGGAATTATTGTCGTTGAAGGAGAACTTCCTTTTCTCTTCAACCATCACCACCCGTCCCCCCTCATCATCCGCACATGATGATGGTTGCCGTTGGTTGTGCAAAAAAAAGAAACGAAAAAAACACGAAAAACGAAAAAAGGAAAACAAAAACAAAAAAGAAAAGAAGCATCCTTGCATTAAGCAGGAAGGAAGAAATTTTGTGCGTACACACGAAGGATATAGACTGTGAGATGTCCTTTGATACTTTACTATGCAGCGCTGTGCAACATCGACATAATCTTCGTCCTCTTGCTATTTTTCCAATTGGAACGTCACTGTGTTGTCGTGTGCCATATAATAGGGCTGTATCTCCTAAGCCCCAACTCCAATCCTTGGAGCTCGTTTGGTTTGAATGTTCCAAACATACACACTATACAGGCTATATTCGTATGTACATATGTATATATATGCATTTGTATAAAAGAACCTGTATCCTCTGCCACATCCTGTGTGTGTTTGGGTTGCTTATTTCAAAGATCGCAGCATACATTGAATTTTATATTTACTTAGCACAGCATAAAAGAGTTGCTATGAAGTTCTGCCTCCAGGAACAACCAGGATATACCATCTTTTTTCCAAGTATATGATGTTAACGCTACTCTCTCTCTGGTAGCTTTTTAGTAATGCTGCTGCTGCTACTGCTGCAGTCACTTCCTGATATCCTTTTGCAATACTTAGTCTTCTCCTCACATCACATGCCTCACTAGGGTATTCTTTCATCCTGCTCGAATTATGTTTTCAGTTTTCGAAATTTCTTGCCTTGGGGTACCTTGATTTAATTGCGTTGTGAAGAAGACGATTTACCATCATCAGGATAGGGAATATTATGAACCCTATACCTACCAACTCTCTATTATGTATATCTACATATGAAACCATGTTTGGCTCCTTCCATCATGATGTTGGTAGACATGTTTGTTTTTTCTGTTTTGTAATCTTTCATTTTTTATTTTTGTTTTAAAACACGGAAGACGATGATGACGACGACGACGACAGATCAAGCAATCCGTTTATGTAACATAAGATATACGTGAGCTCTCTCTCTGTTGGTCTGACTCATGGCTCTTGGGTCCACAACACACAGAAAAAAGGTAATATTTTACTAAGATTTCGTTTTTGGTTCCTAGACTTTAGTACTTTCCCTAAGGGTTGAAAACACTGAGTTCATAGAGGAGATCCATGTGCAATGACTTTTCCATCCTATCATAAGCCATGTTAAGACATTTTTTAACTCTATAATATAAGAAGCAAATGTTAAAATTTTTGAGGTAGAAGCTTTAGTTTTTTAATAAAATAAAATAAATACTGCTTAAGACTGATGCAGTTGTTTTTGATATTTTCGAAATATTTAAAACTGTTAAATATTATACTTATATAGTAAACGTATTAATAAAGCAACAACATTTCACAAAATTCACATTATCCTTTGACAGAGCTTGTTTTACAGATTTAAATTAATGAAACAAAGTAAAACACTTTTTTAGTTCAAAGTCTTACGTATATTTTACGTCAATTAGAATGCAAAACAAAAAGTCCTTGAACAAATATTTCACCCCAAAGGAAAACTCTTTATAGTCCCTGTTGCATAGAGTTCAACATCAGAATTAGAGGTATTTTTTAAATGCCGTTTAAATAAATTTTACCGCCAAGAGACTTAATACAACAAAAAAATAAATTTCATAAGCACAAATCGAAAGAAAAAGAAAACGAGAATTACTCCATACATCACTTAACGACGACGACTCGTGCCCTAAATTATATTCACAAATTCATCATTACCATTGCCAATTTTTTGCTATTTTTTACTCATTGTCCTTAGACTTTCAAGAACAAAAAAAAAAAAATAGAGTTCATTAAAAAAAAAGAATCTTTGACTCAGCTTTTTATATAGTATTTTGAAGGATGAATAAAAGCAGACAAAATCAAGCTTAAATAAAAATAATAGTATATACAAAAAAATATATAATCCAGCCACTTATAGGATGGTTTATTCAATGCCAAAGAAAACTCCACACCTACCGCCCTCTAAGGACTCAAAGCCTCCCATGAGATGTATACTGATGAACAATAGATCTAAATTATCTGAAATTTTGATGTGCTCTATTTTTAGCACAATTTCTATAAAGATCTGATCTCGATGTTAATCCCCTCTTGCAATCCACTTTTTTTTCTATCTACCTACGTAGCTATGTAGAGATTTCTATATCTTTAATCGGCCTTCAGGCTATTAACTGAACTGGATCCATTTCTACCTCATCACATCTCGTACAGACTTTTATACCGGCAGAAAAAAGTCAAAGTAGGTTTGTACATATATCACATAAAATGAACCCCTTATTCATTGATAACTCTCTCTCCCTCTCCTTCCTCACTCTATAAATATAAATTTTCTGATATGGAATTCCATTCAAGGTAATTTTTTATCCACTTGACTTTTGTCAACCTCATCCTTATACCCTTTTATCATTTGTACTAACATTTTATTTTTATATCCTGGTTGTTTTTTATACACAAAAACATCCTTTTTATCAGCAATTTATGTGTGTGTAGGTAATTCAGTTGCGTATGAGAAAAGAAAGACAAGTCTTTCGACCATCGTCGTTGTCGGTCGTTGGTTATAATGGAAATAAATTATAAATAACCTTTTCCTTAAAGGACTCGCGGAAATTCCAAACAGCAATTCACTCGAAAAAAAGATGGAAATACAAAATTTATTTAACCAGTTGTACTTATAGATATGTACAAAAGGAACACAATTCATTTTCGCGAAGAAATACGTACAAAAATAACGGTGATGCAGTGTGGGTAACAGCGTTACAAACTAGCCTTTGGGTAGTCTCTCTTTTTATCCAAACCATAATGGATAACCATACAAAACAAAACAAAAACACCCGCCCAATGTACCTATAAACAATTTAAAAGGACACACGTTTTTGAACCTTATACTCTCTTACCTTAATGACCGGGACCGGGACATTGTGTCAGGCGGAAGCCATTTGTCACAGGCACATGTGTTGTAGTATAGCACCCGTTCGAACCAGACCACAACAACTGCAAAGTGTAAAACGCGCTGCCAAGTTAACTCTTTTTCTTCGATCTACAGTGAGACAATTTTACCTCATTCGTAGAATAAAAAATACTAAGACTTTTGAAAATTTTGTAATTTTATTCCAATTTCTTCATTATTTTACACCACTGTGCTTGTGTGTGTTGTTATTATGCGGATTTATACTTTTCCTTTACACGCTCTCTCAAGCGCTTCCACATTGAGGTCAGTTTAATATAAAATAAACAACAACGAAAAGATAAAAAGTAGGTCCTTCTCCTTGATGTATTTTTGTATTTTTTCGTACTTTTGTTTATGTGCGATTTTCTGGCAAAACCATTACATTCTCTGGCACCTACGTACATAACCGAAGAGAAAAACCAATACAATGTTTTATTGCCTGACCAAACTCTCTCGCACACACAAAATGCAATGAATAATTCACAAAAAGCTATTATATTGTATTCCTTATTTCTACAAACACTCTCATAAAATACGTGCGAATTTTTGAGGGAAGTTATGGAAAATTATCCCGATTTTACGTTAATGGGAAAGTATGTATGTAAGTAGGTACATCATAAGATTCAAAGAGTAACAAAAGGTTATGAATTACCAGAGGTGTGATTGTTATAATTTGAAAAGTTATTACATCATAAAATATGTCTTTATTACCAAGGAAAATATTTTGTTTGTGTTAAATATAAAAAATGTAAGAAGCATATTACTTAAGTAAAAAGTAACAATAATGATACTTAAACAACTGTTTTATTATAAAAAATAAGATATCATTCTATACGAAATCATGCAATGGGTCTTTCATTTAGAGAATCTTATCTTCAAATTTAAATAAGGCCTTTCATGTGTTTGACCGTGACTCATATTTCAAGCTGAATTACCAATGGTTTATTTTAGCCTGAAGGGTTAGTTTCTTCATCATAAATCTTTGACTTAAAGACCCTAAGTGAAAGTCCAAACATGGCAAATCTCATAAAAATACAATGTCTTTGAATCGCTCAAACTTAATTTTTAGTTTTTCGTGAACAGCGTTTAACGCCAATCAGTTATGTCGTAGCCATATGCGCATAACCTTGAATTCAGGTAGAATGAAAACGTTAATTACACCTATACCTATCATTTAGTGAACCATAGAAAAGTAACACAAATCTATTACTACCAAAAGTTTTTCCGGTGATACGGTTGCTGCTACTTTAAAATTTATTATTGGACCTTAAAGCATACAGAATTTTTTACAAACACAACACGCATTTTGACAAAATGATTTTATTATTTGTACGAGTTCTTGAGATCTTAAGACTGAATTGACGAATTGAGTCCAGCTTGATCCTATATGTTTGTTAACCAAGATTTGTTCGCAAGAAATGTAGTCTGATCGATGCCCAATTCTTGCCAACAGGGCGATGTAATATTGACTGATTTGGATCGTTTGCTACGGACAGCTGAACGCCAGCGATATTTTTGATATTATTATTTTTGACATTCAACCCGTTAATTTTTTTTGATATTATTAACTTTCATAGGGACCTTTTGCAATAGGTCCGATTTGTTAAATTGAAAATGTTGAAATTTCTCGACGTTTCAAGGTCCCTACAGTCTAAATAAAAGATTTTTAGAAAATATGTCTATTGTCTGTGCGTGCGAGTGTATGTCCGTACGTTCGCAACGTTGTTTTCGTCGCCCATAGCTCAAGAACCAGAAGAAATATCGACTTCAAATTCATTTACACATAATAATGCAAAAAGATGCAGAAAGGGCTCTCAAGAAAATTGCGTGGGTGTTTTTTTTACCATAGCAGTTTACCAAAAAGTGAACCTTCTGGATAACCAAACATCTCACTAACCAATGACGCAAGAGACTTGAATTAGATTTTAAATCATATATTGTAACGTGATACCAAAGAAGTATATTAAAAAAAAAAAAAAACAACTAACGGTTTTTTTTATAAATCGAAAGAAACTGGAAAAAAATTGTCACCTTCGACAATTTTACGAATAAAACATGATTTCAATTCCAAATCAATTTTGTGCGACGAAAAAAAAATCTTTAACATCTTATAAAATTTTTAGAAGCATCAAATTGACAGTTTTTTTTATAAAAAATAAAAAAACCTTAAAACACATTACCCAAAGTTGGTAAAAATTTAATTTCGACTCAAATAACTTTTCAAAAATTTGAGATTATGGTTTCAAACTATTTTTTTCTTATAAGAAATGTTGTTTTCAAAATTAGAGCAAAATTTGAGAAAAATCGAATTGACATTTTTGCTAAAAAAAAAATAAAAACCCGAAAAAAAAATTGATTTTCGACTAAAAAATCTTTTCAAAACTTTGAAATATTGACTTTAAACAACTTTTCTCTTTCAAGAAATATTGTTTTCGAAATTCATTAAAATTTTGAGAAAAATGAAATTGACACTTTTTTTACAAAAATCTAAAAACCTAAAACAAATTTAACAAAATTTGGTAAAAATTGATTTTCGACTTAAATATCTTTTCAAAAATTTGAGAATATGGCTTTCAATTAATTTTCTGTTATAAATAATATTGTTTTTACGCAACAGTGCTGTTTTTGGATAAAAAATCAACTCTACTTATTGCATTTATCCAATTTGTAAAAATTTAAGAAATGCTAAAATAAGTTAAAATTTGGTTTTGACTAAAAATGTATTTATTAAAACAAGATTTTCGAACTAAACTATTTCTTTATATAAAAAAGAGGCTAAGATGCGACCCATACTGATAACTTCCCATCCCTTCTGTCGATTTGTCTTGCTTAAAAGTTTGCCTAGATTTTATTTTTGTATGAAAAAACGGACTGTTAAATTTTTATATACAAATTACTAAATATCGAAAACAATACTTTCTATGAAATAAAATAAGTTTGAAGCCAATATTTCAAAGTTTTGAAAAGATATTTGAGTCGAAAATCAATTTTTACCAACTTTTGTTAAATTTTGTTTAGGTTTTTAATTTTTTGTATACACACTGTCAATTCCATTTTTCTCCAAATTTTGCTGAATGTTAACAACAATATTTTATATGATTTAAATAGTTTAAAGCCAATATCTACAATTTTTGAAAAGATATTTAAGTCGAAAATCAATTTTTACCAACTATTAAACATTTTTTTTAGGCTTTTATTTTTTTTGTAAAAAAACTGTCCATTCGATTTTTTTCAACATTTTTCAGAATGTTGAAAACTATATTTCTTATAAGATAAAATAAGGTTGAAGCCTACATTTCAAGTTTTTGGAAAGATATTTGAATAGATATTCAATTTTTACCAATTTTGGGTAATGTTTTTTTTTTTAGATTTTTATTGTTTTATAAAAAAAAAGTCGATTTGATTTTTTTCAAAATTTTATATGATGTCAAAAACATTAGTCTTCATTGCACAAAATTGTTTTGGAGATGAAATCATATTTTAGTCGTCAAATTTTGAAGATGACAATTTTTTTTTCTTCAGGTTTGTTGATTTATAAAAAAACCGTTATATTGATTTTTTTTTTTTCAAAAAATATAGTCTCCAGCGTTTTTGGTTCGTTAGATACTTAGGGAGGACGAAAAAACGTCGCGAACGTACGGACGAAAGGAACGTAGCGCACAGACATCTTTCTCAAAATTTTTTATTTCGACTCTAGGGACCTTGAAACATCGGGAAATGTTAAAATTTTCAATTTGACAAATCGGATCCATTACAATAACTTCCTATGGGAAGTTAAAAATATTGTTGGTAATTTTAATTTTTTGAAGAATAATTCACCTGACAAGTTTCTTAACTCAACACAAAAACCTACAAACTTTTAATCAAGACAAATCGACAGACAGGGAAGTTATCAGTGTGGGTCTCATTCCAGCCTCTTTTTTCAGTTTTTGTTAACAGCATACATAACATTAATTACAGGAAGAATGAAAACATTAATTATCGCGATTGATGGTCAACATTGTTCTCCAGGAAATATGCACCGATGACGCCACCTGCCAGCTTAACCTCCGCACCAACAAGTGACTTTTTACGGATGAATTGGAATTTTGGATGCAATGTGGATTAATGCTGGTCTAAGCTTGATAATTTTAATTGTTAGTGAACCCATTAGATCGGAAAGTGTATCGGATTCTCCAGAACACACTTTCTCGGAAAGCCATGATCTTTTCGGTGGATAGTAATCATCTACTGAACCATTAAAATCACATTAATTCATTACTGCCAACAGTCTTTCCGCTGAAAGGAAACACAACACGCAATTCAAGTTCTTGAGCATTATACTGGTCCTTGGTGATTGGCTGAATAGACTAAATTTGTTAGATGTATCTTAAAAACAATTTCCAAGGACTTGGCTAATTGTAAAATTAGAGAACGTACGTCATTTTAAATGGTCCATCGGCTTTAATTCTTGAGTCCAGTTCGATTTTATATTGGTGTTAACCAAGGTTCTATCGATAAATATGCCATAATAGAGAAGTCAAAAAAAGTCGGTCCGCCGATTCCGTCCGTCTGTCTACAGTCCAAATCATTGATTGGATTGAGTTTTTCGTATACAGTTTTGAAGGCAACCATGATGGAAACCTTGATTTTTCTCAATAAATTAACGATTTTTTTGAATAATAAAAGGGGGGAGAAATCAAATTCAAAATTGTCAAGTCCCCTAAGATTTATGTGGTATCACAATAGGCTATTAATCTGGTCTAAGTGTATTCTAATCCATCACGGACAGCCACTTTAAACTTACCTTACCTAACCATGTTCCTATTAGATTATTCGATACAAAATTTTAAGTGGTATCAGTTGGAAAAACTTGGAAGCCTTTATTTTTGAAAAACTTTTTTCTTAAATTAGCTAACGAAATAGTTTAACTATAATATTTGTTAATTGATTTTCAATTCATCTCCTTTTTAAATATTTTTTTTTTAAAATAATCAAATTAGAATTTCCATAAAAATCAGAATTGTTTCTTAAGTAACAAACCAAAATTGAATTCTTTTTTTAAGACTTAGATTTAAATACCTACAAAAAAATACAATAAATCATTGTGTCCACTGTCAACTTATTGTATACGTCCTTTTAAAGCATTTAAATTAATTCATTATCCTGTTTTATAATTCTATACCACCGTATTTTATCATTCTGAGAGTATACTTAGGGATCTGCCACATAGAAAAGCTGTCATGTCAACATGTTTCTTTTCGATTCTATAGGTAGGTATGTACCTAACCTGAAGCGTAACCAAATCGTATACCTTCGAATTTCCAAATGCGTTTATTCCCATTTATATTAGGACTAAAATAAACAAAATAAGAACAAAAAAACACTAATTCGCTGATTTCTACTCTACCATTGTACAATGTACGGCGGTATCAACACAACACGAAAAATAATAATATAAATTGTAAACAAAAATCCCATTCCAACTGTCATAAGCAAAAACCCTATACCGCTTTACCGCACGCCATCCATGCCACCTCCGCTTAAAGCAAAATGTCTGAATAGAACGTAAAATGTTTGAATAGCCAAATACCAAAGTCTACACCGGGAATAGCGCTCTCAGCCGCAGGTATTCTATTCCTGAATAATTTTTGTTTTTGGACACGAAGCGGTAAGCAATAGGAATTTGAATATCTGTACAAGCAGAATAACAGCTAACAGCCAGGAGCAAAATTCAAAAATGGTATAGGTAGAAGTCCTGTCTAGAGAATGAAGAAAAAAAAACTTCAAAATACCGAATTTGCCTCAGGATAACCAAAAGCGTTGAAAAAAGGAAAGAAGAGAGTGAAATAGGGGGAGAGAGACCGAGCTCCTACTTTTTTGATTTAAATAACATTTTAAAATTAATTTGCTTGAAGTAATAAAACAATCGCTGTATATCCAGAATCCAGATCCACTACCATACCCATCTCTCGCTCCTTATAATAAATATCCTTCAAAAAGATTTCACTCGTTCGGTACACCGCCCACTGCCGCCGCCGTTTCCAAAGATTATCCCCAAAAAAGCCACAATTTTCGTTAAGGAGTTGGCAATCCTAACAAACCCGCACCAACTAAAACCAGATAGAAATAAAAAACTAATTTTATTGGGAACACAAGAGCAAATAAGAAGGACCCGGTGTCCTTTTTTGTTGTATACATATAAAATATGATGTGTTTTTTTTTTTGTTTTCGTCAAGACTGTGGTTGTGGTGGCGCGCGGTGCTTTTATATAAAAGACCAATAGAAAGGATTTTTAGTCGCCACGAGTAACCCTTTGTGGTGATTTAATAACAACAAAACAGATTTCCCTTCCGGAAATTAAATATTTGAAATGGGTTTCATTTTGGGCCATCATTGAATCGGTTTTAGATTTATATGTATACGTATTTATTAAAGTAACGAACGACGACGAAGTGAGGAACTGATGGTTTGGGTCCTACATTTGAAAAGGGGAGAACAGAATTGATTTCATCCAAAGGGAACAATGTTTCCTTTTAGTAATTTATCAAATATCTTAAACCAATCTGTCATTGTTGTACGTACATTGTAAATTTACAGTTAGAAGTTAGATTTTAAATCTTTGAAATGTTTACCTTTCTTATATAAATTATAAATATTTGTAGCTATTTGACTTAAGTTTGTCTTTTGAAATTTAGTCAAGGACATAATAACAAATATTTTATGAATGATTCGTTGGAATATTAATGGCGCAATAGTAAACACAAGGATTTAATACCTTGTTTTTGTCTTTTGGGCATTGGTTATTAATTCATTATAGTCAGGAAGTTTAAGATCATAAAAAAACTTGAAACAACTTTGGATTCGTAAAAATATTGTTGAACAACAAGGAATTATTTGACATGGTACAAACATTGATCAGCGGACTGATTTGAATTTAATTTTGATATTTTTTTTCTTAGCTAGAATTAAGTTTAATTTAATTCAAGACGTACATTTTTAATTTTTAATAGGGATAGTGAACATTTTCAAATTTATCGACTTTTTAAGGTCCCTAGAATAAAAATCAAAGATTATTTAAACTCATTTTTATTAATTCAATCTAGCCTAATTAACCACAACTTACAACTAACTTACTGGTCCCATACGGACACTCTAAGTTAAAATATAATACTTAATACTAATACCTTTCGGCCCTTAGATCTATTTTACTGTAATTCATTTTATTTATTTTTGTTTATTAGAAAAAAAACTAATTTCAATGTCTTTTTTATTTTTACTTAAAAACTACTTAAAATTAGGTCCTTAAATAACTTCAACAACATATTCTACCTATAAACTACTTAAAACAACCACTGCATCAATTGTAACTATCTAACATTTGTTGTTTTTCAATTTTTATAAATAAAAAATAAATAAATAAATAAATAAATAAAAAATGTGTGCACATGTACGTCCATAAGCCCGTACATTCGGGATACCTTTTTGTCGTCCCTATCTCAAGAACCAGTAAAGATTCGACTTCAAATAAATGTTCACATAATAGCAATGAATTTTTAAAAAATGACATTCCAAAAAATATTCGGTTGAAATCAAATATCTCAAGAACCAATAACAGTAGCGACTTTAGTGACGTTATACCAAATTTGTATTATTTAAAAAAAATCAATTAACCACTTTGAATAACTTACACAGAACGAAAAAAGTCATCCTATTGACTATTTTGGTAGTCAATATGACAATTTGGTAGTCAATTTTCAGCCGATAACCGCGATAGTCAATAGAACAATTTTCGGTTGTCAATTTTGAGATCTGAAATGTTTGTACAATTTGGTAGTCAATATGACAACTGCGGTAGTCAATACAACAACTGCGATAGTCAATACGACAATTGCGGTAGTCAATATGACAATTGCGGTAGTCAATACGACAACTGTGATAGTCAATACGACAACTGCGGTAGTCAATATGACAACTGCGGTAGTCAATACGACATCTTCGGTAGTCAATACGACAACTGCGGTACTCAATATGACAACTGCGGTAGTCAATAGGACAACTGTGATAGTCAATATGACAACTGCGGTAGTCAATACGACAACTGTGATAGTCAATATGACAACTGCGGTAGTCAATACGACAACTGCGATAGTCAATATGACAACTGCGGTAGTCAATACGACAACTGCGATAGTCAATACGACAACTGCGGTAGTCAATATGACAACTGCGGTAGTCAATACGACAACTGCGATAGTCAATATGACAACTGCGGTAGTCAATAGGACAACTGTGATAGTCAATATGACAACTGCGGTAGTCAATACGACAACTGTGATAGTCAATATGACAACTGCGGTAGTCAATACGACAACTGCGATAGTCAATATGACAACTGCGGTAGTCAATACGACAACTGCGATAGTCAATACGACAACTGCGGTAGTCAATATGACAACTGCGGTAGTCAATACGACAACTGCGATAGTCAATATGACAACTGCGGTAGTCAATACGACAACTGTGATAGTCAATATGACAACTGCGGTAGTCAATACGACAACTGCGATAGTCAATATGACAACTGCGGTAGTCAATACGACAACTGCGATAGTCAATATGACAACTGCGGTAGTCAATAGGACAACTGTGATAGTCAATATGACCACTGCGGTAGTCAATACGACAACTGTGATAGTCAATATGACAACTGCGGTAGTCAATACGACAACTGCGACAGTCAATATGACAACTGCGGTAGTCAATACGACAACTGCGATAGTCAATACGACAACTGCGGTAGTCAATATGACAACTGCGGTAGTCAATACGACAACTGCGATAGTCAATATGACAACTGCGGTAGTCAATAGGACAACTGTGATAGTCAATATGACAACTGCGGTAGTCAATACGACAACTGTGATAGTCAATATGACAACTGCGGTAGTCAATACGACAACTGCGATAGTCAATATGACAACTGCGGTAGTCAATACGACAACTGCGATAGTCAATTTTGAGCAGTCAATATGACAACCAAATTGTCGTATTGACTACTGAAGTTGTTCTATTGACTACCGCAGTTGTCATATTGACTACCCAAAATTGACAATCCAAAATTGTTCTATTGACTATACAGTAGTCAATTTTTAAAAATAAGGTTGTCATATTGACTATTTTGGTAGACAATTTGGCCAAATTTTAGGTTGACTATCGATGATTGTTAATATGACAATTTTTTTTTTCTGTGTATGAACAAATAG